>NW_025999900.1:6318188-6322021 GCF_001458135.2 Marmota marmota marmota
AATTTTTTTTTTTTTTTTTTTTTTTTTTTGGTACTATGGGTTGAACCCGGGGGTGCTTAAACATTGAGCCACATTCCTAACTGTTTTTATGTTTTATTTAGAGACAGGGCTCTGTTAAGTTGCTTAGGTCCTTACTAAATTGTTGAGGCTGGCTTTACACTTGAAATCCTCCTGCCTCAGCCTCCCAAACTTCTGGGATTACTGGCATGCACCACCATGCCTGGTGCAAAGTGCCTTCTGATCATTATTTTTAACCCTTTTTATTGACTAACTTTATAGATTGAGCAATGCTCCCGCTGCTTAGGTACCAGAAGTTATAATGATTCCTGTCAAGTTTGGAGGTGAATGAAGGCTTCTGCTGAATGAAGCAGTCAGTGTTAGGCAATAATAGGGAACCTAGCAGTAAAACTCTATATAGTTAAAAAAAAAAACACAGTAGATGACACACACAAGGCATCTGGAAATTATGGACATTTGCATATAAGACTATGGAGGAGTTCCAGAATAGTCCAGTTTGGGGAATATTTATCATAATATTATGGGATGATTTTCATAAATATGGATTTTAACAATCACTTTATCTTTTCATTATAGTCTGATATGCATGGTACTTTGACATTTGTTCTGATTCCCAGTCAACAGATGAAGCCTCCTCCAGCCAAGGAAACAGTAGTAAGTGATTTTTTAAATGTCCATTATTTATTGTTCCTTGATTGTTATTACTTATCTATATCAGAAATTTCACTGTGAATATTTCTTACACTCAAGTAAAAAAGGCCAATTCATTATTTATATTTAAATAAATATAAAATAATGAACATTTCAAACTGAAACTCTGAATCTTTTTAAAATTAAAAGAAAATAATTTCTGTTTCATAATTTTTTTGAAAATTGAGCTTTGTCTAACACTGAACATTGAACTTTGTCTTTTTCTCAAGTTATAAGTAGGTTTATTTAACTTAGTATAGGAGAAATAGTTCTTTTATAAAGTGTGTATAAGTCTTAGAGTGTACTGCTGTATGTTAGACATTTATTGAGCTCTGTGAAAGGATGGCCTTCATTTACCTTAGAAACCCAGCAATTTCACTCTTTGGTATATATCCAAGAGAAATGAAAACATATTCACAGAAGAACTTGTATATGTATATTCATAGCAGCCAGAAAGTAGAAAATCCTAGATATCCATCAACTGATAAATGTAAAACAGTTTGATTTATACACACATTGGGGTACTATTTGATAATAAAAAAGTCTATAATAAGTATACACGCTACAACATGGATGAACTTGAAAAAGTTATTCCATGTTAAAGAAACCAGTCAAAAGACCATGTATTGGTTCATTTATATGAAATATCTAGAATAGATAAATTTATAGAAATAGAATATAGATTGGTGGTTCCTTACATTTAGGGGTGGGGATTTGGGAGAGAATGGGAATGATTGCTAATCAGTCCCAGGTTGTTCTGGTGGGGGTGATAAAAATGTTTTTTAAAGTGTTTATGGTGATAATTACATAACTGCAGATATACTGAAAATCATCCAGTTGTAAACATAAATGAACTGATAGTATATGAATTATATCTCAAACTTTAAAATGATAAACTTTAAAGTGCTTCATTAACAGGGAAGCCTGAACTATTCCTACTGATTATTCTTTATCTTTATAAAAGCATAGTGGTTTAAGAAAGAACACCATTTCATTTTTTTCTCAATATTTCATCATAGGCATGCTTTATATTTTGGCTATTATTCTATGTTTTCCCCTTATTCTTTATGGAACATATTGAAGTTGATGCTGCATCTGCATCCTTCCTTCTGCTTGCAATTTGTAGAAAGAGAAATGAAAAAAAAAAAGTTGTTCTCTGAATTTGAACAGTCTGATTCTCTGTGCACTTTTCCTTTCCATATATCTCTCCTGTAAATAATCCCTGAACTTCAAAAGTAGCTCTGCAAACAGAGGAGGGTTGGAATATCCCTTACTTAAAAATTTATAATGTATCCTTCCTGAATAAATAACTTTTGTCTTTTAAGAATGAATGTCAAGGGGCTGGGACTGTGGCTCAGCAGTAGAGCACTTGCCTCGCACATGTGAGACCCTGGGTTTGAACCTCAGCACCACATAAAATAAATAAATAAATAAAATAAAGGTATTATGTCCAGCTATAACTAAAAAATAAATATCTAAAAAAATGAATATCAAAGGTTGATACATTTTATCAACATTTCCTCCATTCATGCAGTCTGGAATTCTCTAAAAGAAAACCCATATCTTCAATATATAAAATGAATCTAAGTGTTATGTTGATACTAATTTTGATATTTTCTGCATAATCAGAATATTGAAGTAATTAATTTAGAACACAGATTGCTCCAGCATAAGAATGCATTTACTTGTGCTTCAGTGGCTAACTCTCGCCTTCATTATTTAGAATAAAAGACTGGTTAATCTGAAAATCAAGGAAATATCTATTAGAGGTTTGTGGAAAATATAGATTCATTGTGAGCAGTCTTAGGAGCCACTTAAATTAGAAATTGACTTCAAGACAAAGTTAATCAAAAGGGATAAGGAAGGGCAATATATACTGTTAAAAGGAACCATTCACCAACAAGACATAACAATTATCAATATTTATGCACCAAATAATGGTGCTGCAACATTTATAAAACAAACTCTCCTCAAGTTCAAGAATCAAATAGACCACAACACAATAATTATGGGTGACTTCAACACACCTCTCTTACCATTGGACAGATCCTCCAAACAAAAGTTGAATAAAGAACTATAGAACTCAATAACACAATCAATAACCTAGACTTAACCGACATATATAGAATATATCAACCATCATCAAGTGGATATACTTTTTTCTCAGCAGCACATGGATCCTTCTCAAAAATAGACCATATATTGTGCCATAGGGCAACCCTTAGTAAATATAAAGGTGTGGAGATAATACCATGCATCCTTATCTGATCATAATGGAATGAAACTGGAAATCAATGATAAAAGAAGGAAGGAAAAATCCTACATCACATGGAAAATGAACAATATGTTACTGAATGATCAGTGGGTTACAGAAGACATAAAGGAGGAAATCAAAAAATTCTTAGAGATAAATGAAAATACAGACACCGCATATGAAATCTGTGGGACACAATGAAAAGCAGTTTTAAGAGGGAAATTCATTGCCTGGAGTTCATTCCTCAAAAAAAGAAAAAAACCAACAAATAAATGAGCTCACACTTCATCTCAAAACCCTAGAAAAGGAAGAGCAAAACAACAGCAAATGCAGCAGAAGGCAAGAAATAATTAAAATCAGAGTGGAAATCAACGAAATTGAAACAAAAGAAACTATTGAAACAATTGACAAAACTAAAAGTTGGTTCTTCGAAAAAATAAATAAGATCGACAGACCCTTAACCATGCTAACGAAGAGAAGAAGAGAGAAATCAAATTACTAACATACGGGATGAAAAAGGCAATATCACAACAGACGCTACAGAAATACAGAAGATAATTAGAAATTATTTTGAAACCCTATATTCCAATAAAATAGAAGATAGTGAAGACATCGATAAATTTCTTAAATCATATGATTTGCCCAGATTCAGTCAGGAGGATACACACTATTTATTTATTTATTTATTTTTAATTTTTTTTTTTTGAGAGAGAGAATTTTTTAATATTTACTTTAGTTTTCGGCGGACACAACATCTTTGTTTGTATGTGGTGCTGAGGATCGAACCTGGGCTGCACGCATGCCAGGCGAGCCCGCTACCGCTTGAGCCACATCCCCAGCCCCAGATACACACAATTTAAACAGACCAATA
>NW_025999900.1:6322564-6352120 GCF_001458135.2 Marmota marmota marmota
CATGCACAAAAATTAACTCAAAATGGATCAAGGAGCTTGATATCAAAACAGAGACTCTGCGTCTGATAGAAGAAAAAGTTGGCTCTAATCTATATATTGTGGGGTCGGGCTCCAAATTCCTTAATAGGACACCCATAGCACAAGAGTTAAAAACAAGAATCAACAAATGGGACTTACTCAAACTAAAAAGTTTTTTTTCAGCAAAAGAAACAATAAGAGAGGTAAATAGGGAGCCTACATCCTGGGAACAAATTTTTACTCCTCACACTTAAGATAGAGCCCTAATATCCAGAGTATACAAAGAACTCAAAAAATTAAACAATAAGGAAACAAATAACCCAGTCAACAAATGGGCCAAGGACCTGAACAGACACTTCTCAGAGGAGAAGTACACGAAAAAATGCTCACCATCTCTAGCAGTCAGAGAAATGCAAATTAAAACCACCCTAAGATACCATCTCACTCTAGTAAGAATGGCAGTCATTATGAAGTCAAACAACAAGAAGTGCTGGCAAGGATGTGGGGAAAAGGGTACATTTGTACATTGCTGGTGGGAATGCAAATTGGTGCGGCCAATTTGGAAAGCAGTATGGAGATTCCTGGGAAAGCTGGGAATGGAACCACCATTTGACCCAGCTATTCCCCTTCTCGGACTATTCCCCAAAGACCTTAAAAGAGCGTACTATAGGGATACAGCTACATCGATGTTCATAGCAGCACAATTCACAATAGCTAGACTATGGAACCAAGCTAGATGCCCTTCAATAGATGAATGGATTAAAAAATGTGGCATTTATACACAATGGAGTATTACTCAGTACTAAAAAATGACAAAATCATGGCATTTGCAGGGAAATGGATGACATTAGAGTAGATTATGCTAAGTGAAGCTAGCCAATCCCTAAAAAACAAATGCCAAATGTCTTCTTTGATATAAGGAGGGCAACTAAGAACAGAGCAGGGAGGAAGAGCATGAGAAGAAGATTACCATTAAACAGGGACGAGAGGTGGGAGGGAAAGGGACAGAGAAGGGAAATTGCATGGAAATGGAAGGAGACCCTCATTGTTATACAAAATTACATATAAGAGGAAGTGAGGGGAAAGGAAAAAAAACAAGAGAGAAATGAATTACAGTAGATGGGGTAGAGAGAGAAGATAGGAGGGGAGGGGAGGAGAGGGGGGAATAGTAGAGGATAGGAAGGGCAGCAGAATACAACATACACTAGTATGGCAGTATGTAAAAACATGGATGTGTAACAGATGTGATTCTGCAATCTGTATTTGGGGTAAAGATGGGAGTTCATAATCCACTTGAATCAAATGTATGAAATATGATATGTCAAGAGCTTTGTAATGTTTTGAACAACTAATAATAATAATAATAATAATAAATAGTTAAAAAAGAAAGGGAAGGGGAGAGAAAGAGGAAAAGAGAAATGATGCCAGGTTTACCTCTGTTAAAATATAGCTTTTGATTAATAGGTTAGGTATTTTTTCAAAGTAAAAAGAGTGATGTGTAGGGTTCCTCTTTTCCTTCCTTTCCTCCTTTTCAACTCTGATTTTGCACTATCTCTTGCAAAGTTTTTATCAAAAGCTATCTGGCTTAAAATAGACTTCTATTATTAAAACTCTCATTGAAGCTTTTCCACAAAGGAAACAATGATAGGAAATCATAATTTTGGTGTCGATGTGCAGAATAAATATCTGTGGAATTAGTGTCTATATAAATTAAAACCAGCTTATTGACAATCATTATTGTATGGATCAGAATTTGATAAGAACAGCAAAAGATATCTTTATCTTCTGTTTTGTGGTATTAAAAAGAAGCATTTAAGTATTTAAGAAGATGTACAAAATAGACATTATCTGCAGCCCCAGTATAATCACTTACCAAATTATAATGTCATACATAGCCAGAATAAGCTAGATCAAGAGAACTACTGTCTGAGATGTTAAATATTTGTTGTATCACACAGCAAAACAGTGGCTGCTATTTTAGTAGAACAGGACAAGAGTCTGGCACCTTTGTAGTTCACATCCTGGATGACTGGCACATTTTTCCTAGAAAACATAAATATTGTTCAAATTGTGTAGCTTTCTTCTCTCATAGAACCTTAATTAAAAGGTCAGATATTTCCCAAACAAGTCTGTAAAACTTTAGATTATTCTTTCTTGGAATGAAAAATAATATAAAAGGACATAATTTGCTTTTTTTTAAATAAGAATAAGACTTTTTAAAATCTACTTTAATGCCCTAATGCAACAGAGGAGTACATTGAAATGAAGGGGGAATTACACTGCTTATTAATGATGGAATATGTACCTGAAAATTCATAGACTGTTGAGTATTCAGTAAATATTAGATACTATTTACTTTGTCCCTGGCATTACAGAGTAAAGAAAAGTTTAGATGCATTTATTTTACCATCAACGAAATAAAACGTATTATACAATTTTCATTTTAATTTTTTTTCTCATTTCGAAGAACATTTTTATGAATGAGTATTTTATCAGAAAATACCAAAAATATAAATTCCATGTATATTGGATGAATGTTCCTTTTCAAATTAGGGCAGTTGCTCTATTTGGTTTGCTATTGTTGCTCTAAGGTAATATCTGTTTGTCTAGTAAACATCAATTGGATGTCCTACAGATAACGCAAATTTATCCCCTATTTAAAAAAACAGAAGAGAACAAATTATAAAGAAAATTTCTTTCTTGGTGGATGAAGGAGAGGAGGAATCCCAGAGTCAGTGGGAGATGATTGAAAACTGTGGCTTGATGCTGCAACATTTTTTGACTCACTTTTACTATTTTTACTATTTTTCCCTTACAAAATTACAAGTAAGGGTTGGGGCTGTAGCTCATTGTAGAGCACACACCTCGCACGTGTGAGGCACTGGGTTTGATCCTCAGCACCACATAAAAATAAATAAAGATATTGTGTCTAACTACAACTGGAAAAAATTTTTTAAAAATTACAAGTAGTTTTGAAAATTAAAGGTAAATCTACTATAATAAGAATATAATATAGAATATATAATATAATATTTCTATATAATATAGAAATAAAAATTGCTAAGAAAATTATTTTAGAACATTTGCCCCATAGGAAAGATGTAAATAAACTAATGAATCCTTATCCCTTTATTCCCATTTCATCATTTAAGACTTCATCTGTGAACAGCTTATAGGTACTAAAAAAATGGAGAAGAAAAATGTTGGGCCAGAGATAATTTTGTAGAAACAGTTCTATAATTTGAAATTTAAACAGAAGATTTCATTTTATTTAGAAACTGTTTTGAGCAGCCACACTGTGCTGGAATTATCACAGCATTATTAGACCCTAAAGCTTCTCTCCTTCATTTATAAAAGACTTTGTTCTTCTTTATATAGAAAACAAAATAAGCAACTAACAGGGACCATTGGTGAAGATAACTTCTACAACTGACAAGACTTTATCAGTGAAACATATAGGCAGACATTATATAATACATATTAAGGCAGTATCTAGACTTTAGCTCATTCACATAGTTATATTTCTCTGACCTGAAATTTTGCTTGGAAAAATATTAAAGAATTTATTATTAATTTTTCAATGTTGCTTTTGCTCTTATTTTTTAGGGTACGTTTTAGATGTGACTAGATAAACTTGTCTTATAAACAAAGCACATTTTTATGGACCCCTCTTCCCATCCTACACAAAGAGGGACTCCATGCCAACCCATTTAAATCAGGATAGTCAGGATGAGAACTGCTTATGCAGGAATAAATGGAAAAGTATCTGGGAGATTTTGTTGACCTGTGGCAAAGGTTATAAACCTAGGTGTTCTCTCTTCACTGGTCTTTTTATTTCTCTTAGGGTGGAAATTCTCAAAGATTTCTTTACCTAACAGTTATCCCAGGAATCTGATGAAAATGAAGAATCTAAAAGTCTAAAGTGTGGCATAAGAACTCACCATTTTAATAAACATCTCAGGCAGGTGATCTGGCAAAACACTTTGCTAAATACTTAGCAAAACACTTTCTGCTTTCAGAAAGTGATTTGATAAATTCTCAGTCAGGCTGACCACTAGTCCAATTTGATAGATCTTTGAAAAGCTTGATTAAAATGCACCCTCTAGGGCTAGGGTTGTGGCTCAGTGGCAGAGCACTTGCCTAGCACTGGGTTCAATTCTTAGCAATGCATAAAAATAAACAAATAAAATAAAGGCATGCTGTCCATCTACAACTAAAAAAAAAAAAAGAAAGAGCAAGCAAAGGCATACTGTCCATCTACAACAACCAAAAAATGATCCCTCCACTACTTCAGTGATGCTTTTTTTGGCTAATAGGTAACTATTTAAACAAATTTTAAAAGCATTAGTAATTGACAGGGATGGCACTCCAGCAATTTTTTTTAAATGCATCTCTCTAGATCATTCTACTTATAAGATACTTTTCTCATGTCAAGGTTATAATTTTGTATATATACTCTTTTTAATAAATCTCCCAACTATGTTTCCTTTTTTTTTTTTTTTTTATGGTGCTGAGGATTGAACCTAGTGCCTTGTGCATGCAAGGCAAACACTACCAAATGAGCTATATCCCCAGCCCCCAACTGTATTTCAGTTCACTACTAATCCACATAACTTTCTAAAATTCATTTTTGTACTGATTGATAAAGTGTTCAAGAAAACTCTATAATGTTTTCACATCAAGAAAAGGCTCCTTGGGGCTATAGTTAGATGCCAGCAGCATACTATCAAATTGGGCAAGATATCTTAACCATATTTGACCCAAGACTACATACCATTTCATTCATGTGAAGTAAAATATAAGGAAATCAGTGTTCCTAGAAATTAGGATGGTGTTTACCCTTGGAGGGGATAAGGTAAATAGTGACTCCATGACACAAGTGAAAGAAGGTGGGGACTTCTGTGATGCTGGTGATATTCTGGTTCTTGAATTAGGTGTTGATTATACATGTGTTCCATTTATGAAAATGTATTGTGCTGTCTATACTTAGGATTATTTTTATTTTTTTTATACTTGTAAAAATATATCAATGAAAAGTTACTATCAAAAGCAGACCAATATTTACGTTCTACTTGTTAGCTGTTTTACATTTTTTTCTCAGTGTTGCTTTTTGCATATTCAGAGTGTTCCTCATCTCTTATTTATACTAGTTAATAACTTTTTTATAGTTAAGAGATATTCTGTATCTGATACCTCAAACCAAATTTCTAAAAGAGAATATCCACCCTCCCAATTATTTTTTACTGGTGTATTATATTTGTACATGATGTTGGGACTTGTTACTTATTCATATATGCATACATTCTAACAACACAGTTTAGCCAATAGAGGCTGTTGCTTTTCATTAAGATTCTAGGCTCTATATAATGCAGATATACATATATGTATGTGTCTATCTTTATGGCTTAGAAAGTGTTTGTGTCAAGCATGGTGGCATATGCCTATAATCCCAGCAAATCAGGAGGCTGAGGCCAGAAGATCACAAGTTCGAGGCCATCCTCAGCAACTTAGTGAGGCCCTAAACAATTTAGCAAGATCCTCAAAATAAAAAATGAAAAGGGCTGGGGCTGTGGTTCGGTGGTTAAATGCCTCTTGGTTCAATTACTGGTACAAAAAAAAAAAAGTGTTTGTTTTGATACATTGGGGATTGGACCCATTCCACCACTGAGCTACATCCTAAGCCCTTTTATTTTTATTTTGAGATAAGGTCCGATAAGTCTGGTCTTGAACTTGTCATCTTTCTACCTTAGTCTCCCCAGTTGTAGGGATTACAGGTGTGAACCACCATACCTGGCTAAAAGGTATTTTATTAAATTTCATATAGTCTGTTATCATTGATTGAGAGAAGTTAATTTTGTCAGTGTTTCATGTGCTTAAAAGATACTATACTATCATCATTAAAGTGATTTTTGAGGCAGACCAGTATTATCTTTATGGTATACAACCACAGTGATGGTAAGGGTAAAAGATTCAGGAAAAGTCAAATAGCACCTGGATAGAAATGGACTCAGAATTATAAAACTCTTAGGCTATTGATATATTGCTTGGCTTACTGAACTCAAAACTTGTAGTTTAACCTTTCTAGATCAGAAACACTCATTTTATATAGGGTTAAATTTCATTAGATGAAGGTACATTTTTACAGATTTTATTTTATTTTATTTTATTTTTTTTATTATTTTTTTTTATTTTTTAATTTTTTATTGTGGGTTGTTCAAAACATTACAAATTTCTTGACATATCATATTCGACACTTTGATTCAAGTGGGTTATGAACTCCCACCTTCACCCCATACATAGATTGCAGAATCACATCAGTTACACATCCATTGATTTACAAATTGCCATTTTACAGATTTTAGAAATATAACATTTTCAGGTTAGGCAGAAATTAGAAATTAAAGAGAATATTAATACTGTTATGCCTCCTTAGAAGTAAGAATACTTTGTTATATTTTACAGAAGCATAGGGAAAAAATGGCATAGGAAATAGCTTACATTTCCATAAAGTTAATGTGAGTTCTTAATTACCTCTCATGCAAAATAACATGGCACAATTCTTTGATTTATTCTGATATGCAAAAAGCATGTTAGCAAAAATTATAACTTGTACTTTCAATAATATTTCAATCCTACTTAGTATTCAAACAGGTATTGATTATAATCATAGATAATTTTAGCAGTTTGGAGTGTTTGTTTCATTAACCTTTCGAAGAAGTGCTGAGAGATTAAGGTGCAGTTGCACTGAGAGTGGGAGCGAGGCTTACAACAGCCCCAGGGAAACCAACACTTGTTCATATGAGAGGTATAGTGAGATTAGAGTCTACGTTTACTGAGAAGCAGTGGTTTAGAAATTGCACACTTTATTGAAGTCTCATTGTTCTCACAGGTCAGACAATTTCTATTACATTTCTTCAGCTTCTCAAGCTTTCTAAGGCACCTTTACACCCTAGCTTTTTAGCTGCGAACAGTAAAGTAGTTTAGACACTCTTTACATATTCACAATCCACAGAGAGAAAACAACAGATGAGCCCAGCAAATTAAGCCCCAAAATACTGCTACTTAACGAAATACCCTTCTTTCAGCTCATTTCTGTGCACTGATAAAGCATTTTAACATTTAAATTATATTTGTGATAAATATTTTCGTTGCCATTTTATTATTGTAGCTTATTGTCTTTATTTTTTATTTTCCATCCTTAGATCCATGTTAAAGCTCATTTTGACTATGACCCCTCAGATGATCCTTATGTTCCATGTCGAGAGTTAGGACTGTCGTTTCAAAAAGGGGACATACTTCATATCATCAGTCAAGAAGATCCAAACTGGTGGCAGGCCTACAGGGAAGGGGATGAAGATAATCAGCCTCTAGCTGGGCTTGTTCCAGGTAACCAGCAATATAATAGAAACTACATAGTATTAAAAGAACATTTAAGGGACTGGGAGTATAGCTTAGTGGTAGGGCATGTGCTTAGCATGCACAAGGATCTGAGTTTATTCCTTAGCACCCCTCCCCCCAAAAAATTATTTTCAGGTATAGGTCTGAAAAGAAGATGAAGGTCAGTCATCTTGAAAGACTCCTGTACTAAAATCTTAATCTTATGAGGAAAATACATTTTCCATTGTTTGTATCATTGGTAACTTAAAGATAAAAAGTAAAAATTATTAACGTCTACATACATACAAACACAAGGAGGGATTACAAATAATAAATGCAAGAGGGCGTGTTGATTGTGCCTTGGAATCAAAACGTGATGAATACCCACATATTACTTTAGAAAGCTAATGCCTAGAACTGATGTTTGAGATAATCCTAAGTGACCAAAATCATTATAAGATCTAGCATAGTACTTACTACATACTAAATGCTCAATGAAAACTTTTTGGAAGTTGAACTAATTACATTTTCTAAAGTGGATTTATTATTTATCTTTTTATAATAGTTATAATAATTTAGTGAGATACAAGGACTGATTGAGCAGTATTGAAACGATTAACATTTGGAGGCTTATATATGATAGCTAACATTACTAAAATAATGGGTGGCAGAAGGAGTTGCAAGGGATAACACAACACACACACACACACACAAAGAATTACTTCTAATAAAAATTTTAAAATAGTTTTATCCTTTTATCTTAAATATCTTACTCTTTCTGCTTTTTCCTTCTGTTATTAAGGGAAAAGCTTTCAGCAGCAAAGGGAAGCCATGAAGCAAACCATAGAAGAAGATAAGGAGCCAGAAAAGTCAGGTTAGACGTTTATACTTGATATTAATAAGAGATGTCTTGAGTTTTCATCTGGAACCATGTTTAAACCTGCATATCAGAACTGTCAAGAAAGATATATTCATGGGAAATATGATGTAAGAGGCAAAATATTATATTAGATTGATAAAGAAAGATTTTAAGTTATTAAAGATTATCTCTGTGTAGTGTATTAATGGAAAATTATAAATACTTTTGGGAAATAGTTCTATGAATAGTGTATTGAATGTATATAAATTTAAATGAAAAACAAGTTTGAGTTCTTCAGGTTGAAATGTGTACCTTTGTTTGATAAAACAAATACCACATTTACACTCGCTTGTGATTTCTCAACAGGAAAACTATGGTGTGCAAAGAAGAATAAAAAGAAAAGGAAAAAGGTTTTATATAATGCCAATAAAAATGATGGTAAGTTCTACTCTCAGGTATACCTGGGTTTATATCTGAAAGGAGTCTAAATCTAATGCTAGAAAGAAATTAAAATAGTATTTTCAATGAGTTTTTTTTCCCCAGTCCTATATTGACCCTAAATGTAACATGTGCTTAAGAAAGTCATTAAGTAGAAATTATTTTCTTTTAGAGTCCTGTGAGTAATATGATGTTTTAAATTCTGGGAAAAACTGATAAAAAGTAAAGTAATATTAAACATATGTGGTGTTATATTGATGGTTTCTTTTAATTTCTTAAATTCTTTCTAAAAATATGGCTTGCTTATAACTAATTCTTACAAAACATGTCTGAAGTGAAAAATACATATTTTGTCATTCATGGCACACATTCCAGAGGCAACTCATTTCACAGAGCCCATTACTTGCTAGCTGAGTCAGGAGCACAGGAATTTTTTTTTTTGACTGGTTGCTAAGATTAAAAAGTGTTGAAGTTGTAGCTTCTCTTAAAATCAAGAGCTCTAATAACACTGGCTTGTATTCCTAATTGACAATTATCACTGGACATGAATAATAGCTGCTATCCTTATATTTGAGAACCTGCTGTCTTGTTCAACAGTCTCTATCATTCCTAGCTTTTTAAAAACCCATTCTCATTTTCGGTTTAATTATCTTCTTGATTGGTCTTCATGGGCATTTGAATTTGCTACCTGTGCTTTGGTTCATGTTAGAAACAAGGCAAATAATAAAAGCACCCCTTCTTAAACAATTTATAAGACGTATTAACTCAAAAATGTGAAATCTTTAGGAGTATCAAAGTAATGAAGATAAAATGTTACAGATTACTAAACTGTTCCATACTATACTAAACCTGAAAGTCAGTTAGCTTTAATTTTTTTCTAAAATAAAACTTATTGAGTTTTTTATATTATCTCTATAGTTGTGATTAATATCTGTTTAATTTTTTGAAACAGTGTAAAATTAACTGTTCTATCTCTCAGAGCTATTAAACCGTGGAAAACTTGGTAAATCTGAAGCCTGTAGAGAGATAAACTAACTGTATAAATCAAAATGCAACTGTTGTCTGGTTGTACATGTTAGAAGGAACTCAAAATAGAGAAAGCATTTTGAGAAGGGAAGGAATTACATTTGTTCTTCATAATTATACCAATAATATTTTTAATGAATAGCTACCATTTGTAATATCTACTCTATTCCATGGCAGCATCTATCTGTATGCTTTTAGTTCTCACAGTAAATACCTTGAGATTACAGATGATAGATTCAAGTTCATATATTAAAATGATCTGCTTAAATTCTTACAGCTTAAACAGTTGAGCTGGAATTTAAACAAATGTAGTTTGACCCTGTGCCAAACTCTGTATTGAGCATTTGCAAGACTAAGATGGTCCCTGACCCTATGGAATTTATAGCTAAAAAAGTTTGACTTCATGTTTGATGCCCTTTCCTAGTTAAGTGAAGTATTGTGAGTGAAGACATGGCAGGCTGCTAGTTGTCTACCTTTGTTCTTACCATTTTAGCTCCGTTTCATTTGGGTAATGGACTTTACAAATGTTACTCCACCCCATGATATTTTGTATCTCATCTTGAGTCATGATTCTGCATTAGTATTCTAGAATAAAGTAGATATAAGTGTAGAAAGTGTGTATAGCATAAGTCTAACTTGTTTTCAAGTTATACAACTGTAGGACAGTATTCTAGCACTACATTTAAATGTTTGTGCCTGCTGTTTGTATAAGCATATCCATTATGACTGATTTTAAAAACAACCCCCTTAAGTAGAGTATTAGTTTCTGCATTTTACAAAAATGATATTTTCTTTAGTTTATTCCCTGGCACCCTACCTTCTGTCAAAGTATTCACTCCAAACTGGTGATTTTATGTTAGGATTAGTATAATTGAGTTGTATTAGACATTCAAACACAGTATGAAAGAAGCAGTAAAAATTTCTAAAAGGATTAATATATTTTTATCTGATTTATTTTCATAGCACCCTGGCAAGGATATAATAGCATGGGAAAATGCTCATGATATTATATCACTCACATGTTTCTATCATAATGCAAAAAGTTAAGCATTGTAAGGACAGTAAATTGTGCTTCTTTCCAATTTGGGGGGGAAGATCTATAGGTATTCATATCTTTATGATGTGTAGTAATTCTGTCTGAAGGGCTTAACTTTTTCTTTCCTAAAGATTATGACAATGAGGAGATCTTAACTTATGAAGAAATGTCACTTTATCATCAGCCAGCAAATAGGAAAAGACCTATCATCTTGATTGGTCCACAGAACTGTGGCCAGAATGAATTACGTCAAAGGCTCATGAACAAAGAAAAAGATCGATTTGCATCTGCAGTTCCTCGTAAGTTTGGACACATTTCCACATTTCCATTTCCATGTGCTTGTCAGCTTACCACTTCAGGACCTAACTGGGCAAATTTACATTTATTTCAATTGAAACAATGTCAATGAAAGAAGAACTTTAATAAATTTTTTTTTTTTTTTTTGTCAATAAACCTTTATTTATTTATATGTGGTGCTGAGAATCAAATCCATGGCCACACACATGCTAGGCAAGGGCCGTACCACTGAGCTACAACCCAGCCCCTAACAAAATATTGTGGCATATTTTTAGTAAAGATAGTTCTTGAGTAATTTACATTTTCCTAACAGTATAGTTAATTATTTTCTAAGTGAATTTCAGTTTGGACCACTGAACAATTCCCTCTTCATAATCAGCTTCTAGTTCTATAAACTGATTGTGAAGATAGAAATTAAGACTTCATCTCTGAAAACTAAAGTGTTTCAAAATGAATGAGTGTTTTAAGTGCAAGATGAAGTTATTTAAAGAGTAAACTTAAATGAATCAAGGTAACTAAATTTAACTTAAGATACTATGAACACATTTTTGTTCATGTCTCAATCTGGAATAAGATCAATGTTAAACACATGGGCTCATAATATTTCCTCAATTCACTAATTCCTAATCTGTGTTAAAAAGTAAAAATTCTTTTTGATTAGATGTATTTATCCCCACTCCTCATTCTTATCCATGCTTATTATCTTATCTAATTTTGTTTACCTAGATACAACTCGGAGTAGGAGAGACCATGAAGTGGCCGGTAGAGATTACCACTTTGTTTCACGGCAAGCCTTTGAGGCAGATATAGCAGCTGGAAAGTTCATTGAACACGGTGAATTTGAAAAAAATTTGTATGGAACCAGCATAGATTCTGTACGGCAAGTGATCAACTCTGGCAAAATATGTCTTTTAAGTCTTCGTACACAGGTGAGACAAGAATTGTGGCTTAGGATGTTGAACTTGGCATGTAAAATCAAATAGGTTCACTTTACATATGTTTATGTTTTTGGAAACTTAAAATATAGTAACATCTGGTAATACTTTGAATGTTTTAGAGATTATAAAAGAATTTTATTTTTCTATTCAGATTTGACAACAGGTAGAAAATTTAAAGGTCATTGTTCAAGTAATAACAAGTGTCACAATGAATGGTTTTATGTAAATAATGAAACTTCAGTCAGTGTCTGTTAGGTTTTATATAAATAATGAAACTTCAGTCAGTGTCTGTTATTTGGCAGACTAAGCAAAAATTTAAAATTATCAGTGATTCTTAGATTTCTTTTTTTTTCTTAGATTTCTATTTTTAAAATTTTTAGAAATTTTGGGTTTTAAAGATTGTGTCCTATGGAAATTTTTTAACTTTTTCTAGACTATTCAGCATCAGCATAGTTTCTTTAATGTGATTGAATCTGTTGCTCATGTCAACTCAGGCCACACAGTGGTTTGTTTTCTTTTTTATTTTATTGTATTTTATTTTATTCTTTTTAGTTATACATGACAATAGAATGTACTTTGGCATATTATATTTACATGAAGTATAATTTATTCTAATTAGGATCCTATTCTTATGGTAATGCAGAGTTATCCTTGTCATGTATTCAAATACAAGGCTAGAAAAGTTATGTCCAATTCATTCTACTATCCTTCCTGTCCCGCCCCCTTCCCTTCATTTCCTTTGTCTAACCCAGTGGTTAAACTTATTTCCTAATTGTTCTTATTTTAGATTGAGATATGAACAAAAATGTATTTGTAGTATCTTAAGTTAAATTTAGTTACCTTAATCCATTTTATGTTTACTCTAAATCACTTCATCTTGCACTTAAAACACTCATTCATCTTTTCCTAAAACTTATTTCCCTATGATTAGGCACTACATAGTCTTTTTTTTTTTAATAAAGTTGGTGTTATTTTATTTGGACCTTTATTTTACTTATTTACATGTGGTGCTGAGAATTGAACTCAGTGTCTCACACATGCTAGGCAAGCGCTCTACCACTGAGCCACAACCCCAAGCCCCATTTATTGATTCTTGATTGTACTTCTTGAGCTTTAGGAGTTCATTTGGAAAACTAAGAGGCCCAGAATAGCCAAAGCCATCCTTAGTGAGAAGAGTGATGCAAGAGGCATCACAATACCAGATATAAACTATATTACAGAGCCACAGTAACAAAAATGGCATGGTATTGGCACAGAAACAGAAATGAAGACCAATGGAACCAAATAGAAGGCACAGAGACATAAATACAGTTACCGTGTACTAGACAAAGGTGCCAGAAACATACATTGGAGAAAAAAATAGCCTCTTCAACAAATGGTGCTAGGATTTTTGGAAATTCATATGTGGTAGAATGAAATTGAACCCCTGTCTCTCACCCTGCATAAAACTCAACTCAAAGTGGATCAAAGACCTAAGCATTAGACCAGAGACCCTGTGCTTATTAGGAGAAAAAGTAGGCCCTAATCCTATATCATGTTTGTGCACTTTCTGAGGTAATATATCTGCCATTTTATGGGTGCCTGTGAAAGCAGAAACAGAGTTGTCTGTCAACAAAACTGTCCTTTTGGCTCAGGTACCCTAAATCCAACCTCAGACACTGGCCTGATGCCACATGTTCAAATAAGAGAAACCAGACCCATCTAGAGAGGCTAACAGCCCCTCCTTGAGGGGCATTCAGCAAAGCACACATTAAAAGGGAAGCATTACAAGACAGTTAAAGAAAAACACGACTTTGAGAGAAAGCCATTACAAAGGATAAAGACCTCACTAAAATCAAAGTTTCGCATATGCTTCATCTAAAATATTAAGTAAAAATATTGCATCTAAAACATTTTTTTAAAAAAGTAAAAACTTAAGATGTACTTGTGGGCCATAGGTTTTCCACTTGCCCTTTAGTGCTTTGGGGCTCAAGTGGTAGAGGGGTGGATGCACTGCTGTGCCCAACCACCTGCTCCAGAACCCAACTGGACAAGAGACTGCATTTATGGCTCACTCCCTTCATGGCTCTGGTCACTGTTGTCCATGGAAGTGGCTGGGGACAAGGACATCCCTTTCTTTTGGCATCCCTAAACATGATGTAAGAGTGCTTAAGATAATGGAGAAGACACAGGCCAAGGCTTCTGTCTCCCTTACAATATCCCAGGCTCCTTTCTTACCTCCCCTGAATTCTTGGCTGAAAGCATCTCTATTCTAGAGTCTGGCCTCCCACCCCACCCACTGGGAACACTGGGTGTCCTCTGTCAGCAGGAAGGGACTGGTTGTAGCACATGAATGGCTCCTCTCCACAGGCCTGGTTAGAATAGTGGGGTGAAGAGGAACTGCTCCTCTCCTAGCCCATAGATTGGTTGGCTTTGGCTGTACTTGATTGTACAGCTCCTGGGCACCCCATGGCTGAGTAGCCCTTGAGGTCCTTATGTGTGAGGTTGGGCCCCAGCATGATCTTAGGACAGCCCGGCTAGCTCTGCAACCAGAGCAAGCCCACTATCAGTGATGGTCTGGATTTCCATCACAGCCTCTAGCATTCTCATGCCCAGGACCAGCAGGCTGACCAGTGAGAGCCACAGCTCCAAGGGTGCTGCTGTCAGTTGGCACTGCTGCATGCCTGGGTGAAGGGCACGTCCTCTGGCGCTGCATGCTTGGATGCAGGAGGTGAGGGAGGCTTGCAGTAGCTCCAGTCAAACATATCCAGCTTGTGCACCAGCTGGATGCCCTCCTTTCAGATAGTCCAGGGACAGAAGGGCAGCTTAGTGGCTGCAAAGTGCAGCAAGGGTTCCCAGCTGGCACCAGACCTTCAGCAGCCAGGTAAACAGCATCTCACAGCTGCTTCACAGCGTCTTACAGTGGTAATTGAAGATGGTGTCATAGATTAGGTCACCCAGCAGTTCCAGCCCTCTGGAATTCAGGGACAGATCTGGGCCCCCTGGTTGTGCACCCACAGGATCCAGGTGATTATAAGCTCGTTGGGATTCTGCTTGAAGAACCAAGCAACGGCCAGGAGAATGATGTATGTGTAGTGTTGGTATCCCCAGCACATCTGAGTGGGTGCCAGCACTCTCTAGCCATGGCCACAGCTGCCCCAAGTCAGGGAAGAGCAAGAGGGTGGGGTGGGGGGGCACTGCTACAGGAGCAGGAGCGAAAGTGGGGGTGGAGGACAGCAGGACACCTAGAGAATCCACCAGGATGGGGTAGCCTCTCAGCTAGAAGATAATGAATCCTTCTACTCTATAGGGCATCCTAAAGTCTTAAAGAGATGTACATGGAGGAGAATTGACTCTAAAATGGCTACCCTAAAATAGTAATTAGATTTTCTTTGTTCTTTAGTGGACAAAGGCACTAAGGCAGTACTATTTCAATTATGAACATTTGATTTAAGAGAAGTAAAAGAAGAAGTTTTTTTACTAAATTCCTTCAGGATTCTTTGTATTATTTGGGCTAACAGGTTTTACCAAGGAACTCAGAATAGTTAAGCCTATTATCTTAATGTGTCTATCATCTCCATTTTTGTAGAATTCTTCAGTGGAGAATACACAGTGATGCAGTGGTAAAAACAAAATGAAAATTTCCATTTAAACAGTCTGCTTTTTTCTTGGATATTCTTTCCCAGAATTTTCTTTAACATATATATTTGAAATTTTCTCTCTAATATTATTTGTATTTAGTGCCTAGCACATAGAAAAACAATTGCCTTGAATCTAATTCCTCCAAAATGGATTTTTAATTTGGTTATTATAATTTCTAGGCAGTCTTAGCAAGATATTTTAGCATCACATGGTTGTGTCCTTCAGTGTCATTCAATTATATTTCATTACAAAAACAAAAAAGAGCAAGCTAACAGTATATAAGAATTTATAGTCATGTAGTATATTCTTAATAATCTTAAAATACTGTGAATTGGGGGTTGGGGTTGTGGCTCGCCTAGCATGCACGAGGCACTGGGTTTGATCCTCAGCACCATATAAATGTAAAATAAAGGTATTGTGTCCACCTAAAGCTTAAGAGTAAATATTTTTTAAAAATACTGTGAATTGTTTGTTATGAGGATGTTTCAAAATACTTATCAGCAGTGTTTTTTTAAATGACATTATTATGTTCCAAGTATATTATCAAGAAATAGTTCAATGATGAAAATAATTTTAAAAATCCATATATCTTTTCTTATGCAGTCTTTGAAGACCCTCCGGAATTCAGATTTGAAACCATACATTATCTTCATTGCACCTCCTTCACAAGAAAGACTTCGGGCATTATTGGCCAAAGAGGGCAAGAATCCAAAGGTAAAATTGTACTATTGTACTGTTTCATGGAAGATAAACACAAAATATTCCTGATCTAACCTATTACAGTGCTTAAAAGCTATATGAGCTTCAGGTTTCAAACTGATTATTTTTTCAAGGTTATCTCTTGCCCCAAAATTGCCATAGTTGCCACTGGTTAGACCATGGCAGCTGTCCAAATCAGAGGAAGCTATTGTTATTCCCAGACATTTCCTATTGTTAACTCCAAATGCATCATAACTTCTGGGGTTCTTTTAAAGCTTCTTTAATCTTCTTTGCATGAATCTGCGACATTTCCAAGAGGATTCAGTGGGCCACCGTCCACCCCAAAAACTCTTAGCAAATTCTTAGGGATCACTCATTTACTGTCCCACATTTGTATGGTACCAGAATTAAGGCTGTCCTTGCTTTTTTTTTTTTTCCCCTCTAACTTTGTTCTGTTTTTATTTTCCTTTGGGTCTTCTTACATAATCTGGAACAGGAAAAAAAATTTTTTTAATTAATTTAGATCTGTGCTGGATATGGTGAGATAGTCCATGTTATACTAAATGTTATTAACAATTAAATGACTAATAATATACTGATACATCAATCAGAAGGTAATGATGTTATTTAAATATATAAAATAATTCTGTCAAGTGACTTGCTGTATGGCAAAGTAATAAATACTCTTCCCCTTTTTTTTTGTTACTAACTTCTTAAATATATCAATTTTAGACAGGGATCATGGGCTGAGGATATAGTTCTATGGTCCAGCATTTGCCTAGCACATGTGAGGCTCTGGATGATCCCTAGCACTACAAAGAGAGAGGGATCACCACCATTGCCTCATTTCATTTGCTGTACCTCTAAACCTCCTTAAAGATAGACATCAAAAGTACTATAATACTTTTTTTTCCTTTTGAATCTTGACCTTCTACCATGACCACAAACCTTCCTGCCACAACCCCTAGATATCTTTTTCCATTCTACATCTATTTAACATTTCCTATTCAATCTGTATGTTGTGTATTATTTTTTAATGTCTTTAACTGTAGACATTAGGGACTTTTTTCACATCAGGGTCTTTTCAATTATGTTGAGCATAATTCTGGTTGCTTTGTCTAAGCTAAGTAGGCTACCTGGTTAAAATAGAGCTTTACTCCTTTTTCATTTTTGCAGCATACTTGTAAATTCAGATAATTGGGGTCAGAATATCTGTTGTCCTCTGCACTTGGGACAGTACAAAAGAAATATGAGACATAGTTGTTGGTTATTCTAGAGGAGGAGGATCACAATATAATATAATATAATAACGGAAATTAGCTTAATACTATATAAAACTTAGTGTCCAAAAACTACTTAGGTAGACCAGAAACACTATGGTTGCTGAAGGAAAATATGCACACTAAGGTACTGGGGTATAGCTCAGTGGTACAGTGCTTGCCTAACATGCACAATGCCCTGGGTTTAATCCCCAGCACCACCAAAAAAAAAAAAAAAAAGCACACTGAGGAATAGAGTGAATTCTCTTCTGCTCGTTCAGCCTAATTTTCTATTATTTTAATACATAAACAAAGATTCAGCATTATACTATAGGCTTTACACTTCCAAAGCAAGTTAAGCAACTTTCTTCTGACAGTTTTCTCATGGATGTTTTGTCTTCTTTATATTGAATTCTGTCTGTGTTAAATTGAGCAAAATCTAGAAAGATGCATATTATAAATGTTTTTAAAGCAAGAACTTAATACCAAAATATTTTACCAATATACAGTATACTTGATTTTCTAATTAGAACATCCTAATTCTTTTAACTTAAATTTTTTAATGTATACTTTACCTCAGTGCATATACATTTTAATTGTATGATTCATTTATTCAGTATGATTTGGCCAAATGTTTACCCATGTGTGACAATCAAGATTTAGAACATTTCTGTCACTCTAGGAAATTCTCTCATGCCCCTCTGAAGCTACTACTCATCCATTCCTTCCTGTGCAACCATTTATCTGCTTACTGTCACTATAGATTGGTCTGTTCTAGAAGTTCATATAAATGGAGCCATACAGTATGTTTGTGTCTGACTTTTGATCAGCATAAGATTTCAGATTCATCCATGTTACATCTAAAAATAGTTCATTCCTCCTTAAGGCTGAGTAATATACTGTGATATAAATACACCCAAATGTGTTTGTTCATTTTCCAGTTGAAAAACATTTGTTTCCAGTTTTGAGCTGGTATGACCAAAGCTGCTCCAAACATTCATGTACTCTTTTGGTGGGCATGTCTTTATTTCTCTTGAATAAATACCTAGAAGTAGAATTGCTGGATCATATGATAATATCTCCTACTTATGTTACTATCTCCTTTGCTATTTTAGCTGTATAAAAAAATTGTGCACTGCTACCACCAGTATATAATGGTTCCAGTTGATCCATATTCTTAGAAATGTTTATCATCTATATGTTTTATACATATATATTTGGTACTAAAGATTGAACCTAGGGGTACATAACCACTGAGCCACATCCCCAGCCCTTTTTATTTTTTATTTTGAGACAGTTGCTTAGGGCCTTGCTTAGTTGCTGAGGCTGGCCTTGAACTTGCAGTCCTCCTGCCTCAGCCTCCTAGATTGCTGGGATTACAGGCATGCACCACAATTCCTGGCTATATGTAATTTTTTAAGCCATTCTAATAGATGTGAAATGTTATTATTAAAGTTTTCATTTGCATTTTCCTGATGATTTTTCATATAGCCATTTGTACATATTCTTTTGTGGAATGCCTCAAGCCTTCTCATTTTTAAAAATTTTATTTCATTTTCTGATAAGAATTTTTAATGTATTTTTCATGTAAGTCCCTTATTAGATGTATGTATTATAATTATTTTCTCCAGTCTGTATTTTTTTGATACTTTTTTTAAAAAATATTTTTTAGTTGTAGAGGGACACAATATCTTGTACTTATTTTTATGTGGTGTTGAAGATTGAACCCAGTGCTTCACAGTGTGAGGCAAGCGCTCTACCACTGAACTACAACCCCAGCCCTGTACCATTTTTTTTAAAGTATCCTTTGAAGATCAGAAATGTTAATAAAGTTCACTTTTCATTTTCCCAAGGTCAATTATTTTTGTGCATGTCTAAGATATTTACCTCTAAGATTGTAAAGATTTTATCCTACATTTTCTTCTTAAAGCTTCTTAATTTTTACATTTAGGTCTGTAATGTACATTAAATTAATCTTAGTTTTAGTTTGAGGTGAGGGTGGAGGTTTTATTTTTAATTGTTCTGGCATCATTTGCTGAAAAGACTGTCCCTTCCTTGTGAGTTATGTTGGCACCTTTTTTGAAAATGAACTGACCAGATGCATTGGAATGATGGTTAAATGGGTCTGGACTCTATGTAGCATCATTTTAAGTCTTGAAAAACAGGCAATAAAAAAGGAGTGAAGTACTGCTATATGCTGTCATGGGTGAACCTTAAAAACATTATACTAAGTGAAAGAATCTGGATGTAATAGACCACATGTTATATGATCCCATTTATATACGATGTCAGAAAAGGCAAATCTGGAATCCTAAAGTAGATCAATGGCTGTTTAGTGATTGGGGTTAGGGAAAAAAGGTGCTAATGGTTATGGGTTTTGGTTTGGGGGCTAGGGGCAGGTGATAAAAATGTTCTATAATTGATTGTGGTGTCAATTGCAGAACTCTGTGACCATACTAAAAACTATTGTGTGATATACTTTAAAGGGGTGAATTGTGTGGAATTGTCTGGTATATGCATAATAGCTCAAGAAGCTATTGCTGTACTACTACCACCACCCTCAAATAAAAATCCTGACAGGCCTTTCTTGTAGAAAGTGAAATAATTATTTTAAAATTGATATAGAAAGTAAAGGGAATTACCAAAATACTTCAGAAAAATTGAGTTGGAGGGCTTTTGTCTTTATGCACTTAGTGTCTTACACTTTGACTTTAATTGCACTTCCTCTAGTTTCTGAAAATGAAAGCTTAATATTGTTTTTTTTTTTTTTTTTTCTGGCAGTGCTGGAATTAAACCCAGTGCCTCATGCATGCCAGGCAAGCACTTTACCATTGAGCTATGTCCCTATTTTATCATTTTATTTATATTTTCCCCATTTTTGTCATTTTATTAGAAATATTTTCTAATTTCCCTTGAAATTTTCTTTTTTAATCCATGGGTTTTTTAGAACTATATTATTTAATTTTTGTTTGGGGATTTTAAAAAAATATCTTTGATTTATAATCATTGTAATCAGGGAATAGGCCCTGACAGATATCAGTCATTTGAAATTCACTGAGCCTTATTTTATGGTCCACCATCTTTTCTGTCTTAGTGAATGTTTCATGCACACCTATAAAAATGTGTACTCCTTAGTTGTTGATTAGATGGTGGTATCTGATGGTCTTTTTATTCTATTTATGTTACTGTCTCCTTTGCTGTTTCTGATAGTGCTTTGTTACTCAGGTGATGTGAAGTGTTGAGTGAAAACAAATCTTTAATATAATGAAATTGCACTAACTAAAAAAATGATGCAAAATGTAACCACTTAATCCATTAACAAATTGTGCTTTGAATTCCTGAATCTGTTCTAGAATGGAAAGGGGTTAAGAGTAGTTAAGTGGCAATATGAAATTGTCAGTTTTGTCTACTTTTCAGTTCAGAACATTTTAAGCTAAAATATTTTATTTCCTCTTGGTCATGGATTGTAATTTCAACAAGAAATTCAGACATAAAGTATTAAATAAGCCATTTTGGCATAGATGAAATAATGCCTTAAATTTGATAAAAACTGATCTCAAGCTTTGAGTGGATTTAAGTTTTAGCAAAAATATTATATTGTATTTAGTTGCAATGGTGAAATAGAGTCCCTGCTAGGGAACAAAGGATTCTGTGTACCATATTCAGATGCATGGCATTCCAGAATGAAAATTAGAGAGCTATACAAAGAAGCTGCCTCAGGACAAGCTAGTTGTATTTTTAGTTTTCCTACTATTACAACTAGTTCGGTTGAATGACATAAGTTGTTTTGTGGGTTCAAATATAGTATTAACCCATTGTGTCCCATAGTCTTATATATAGGACACCTGTAAAAACTTTTAAAAAAAGTTTTTACCCAAGATATTTCTTTAGAAAAAAATAACCTGTTTTTCATTCCTCCTCCCCATAATTATTTCTACATAACTGTTTCAGATACACAAAGAGCAGGCATTTTTTAACAGAGTCAAGAGTAGAAGGATTTTGAATCCTTGCTCCAACTAGAAAAGTTGACTGTATGTTACAGAAAATATTTCTTTTAGGAAGAGGTTATGATGCCCTAAAATGTTAAAAAATGTTTCTAACATTTGGAGCTTGTTGTCTTATAGCAGAGTAAGACAGAAATATATGAAAACCTAAATGATGGTATAAAACAGGAAATAGAATCCCAAATGATTCATAGTGTAAGTTCTAAAGGTGCCAGACAGAGGAAACCATGGTGGGCCCCATTGAGAGGTTGGAAATGAACTCTTGAGGTCAAGTGTTTGAGAAACAGTGAAAGCAATGTAAGGGCACACCTTGTTCTTGGGCCATCTGACTCATCCTGTATTTTGGTAAGGATAAGGATGACCTCAGAGTTTTCTTTGTTTTTGTTTTGTTTTTTTACTTTTCTTTGCAGCCTGAAGAGTTGAGAGAAATCATTGAAAAGACTAGAGAGATGGAGCAGAACAATGGCCACTACTTCGACACAGCAATTGTGAATTCAGATCTTGATAAAGCTTATCAGGAATTGCTGAGATTAATTAACAAACTTGATACAGAACCTCAGTGGGTGCCATCGACTTGGCTGAGATGAAGGAAACATTCTTTCTGTGGCATGATTGGACTTGATCTGGCAAACTGCCATAGGAAGATGGCCCCAATACTTCAGCAAGATTGAGAATAAAGATGGAAGACAGCAGGATAAACTGCAGACCTGCTCTTAGATTTTTTTTAACTAGTGACAAGTCCCCTAAGGCTATTTGTGCACAACATTCTTCATTCTCCATACATGGCTTTAGGGGCTCTTGGCTCATTTGGGGATTTTAAATGAAAGCCTTCAACAGAGCAGTTCCATTTTATCCTGGTAAAAATTTTTGTTTTCATCTAACTAAATCTTTTCTGCTTGCTTGATCATATTTCTATGAAAAACTTGTATGTATATACACAATATTCCATGTCTCAAATAGTTATAAATATTGCTGTTATTTAACATTTAACTTAAATGACTTCATTGGGAGTATTTTGGGGTCTATGCTTCTATGCACTGAGCAAAAGCAGTATTTGCTTAGGAGACTGATTTAGTAATCAGAAATACTTTCCTAAAGAAGAAAAAGAAAAATGGTGCGTGCCACATTGGTTTGGAGCTGCTTTGGGGGTTTTTATTCATTTATGTGTCTTTTAATTCTTAAAAAACAAAACAAAAACATTCCATTAGAAGCACCATTTTTTAAGCTCAAACTTTGTGAATAAGACTGCACACTCAGCAGACTCTAATGTAGTTAAAGGTATAAAAAACACGCTGATCTTTTTAAAGATATAATTTTCTGAATATTTTTGTTAAATTGTCACAAGTGATTTGATAGCTTTGCTTCCTTTCTCTGATATGAATAGTACAATAGGATGTATCAGTTATGCTTTTTATGAATGGCAAACATTCAAACTGTGTGACTGTTTAAAAAGTTTCTTCCTTGTGATGCAAATAGTTTTTTATATACATGGGAAGACATGGCACATTTGAGTTTTTTGCAGTTTTACATATGAGCACAGTATTATTCTGACTGTGCTACATTAACAAACTGGAATTCTGTTGAGGACTATAGCTGCTGTGACATATACTAATATTTAATAGACCAACAAATAGTCATTGATAACATTTGCTCAGCATTAGAATAAAATCACTCACACACACACACACACACACACAGGGAATACCTTGACACTTGACTTTGAGATCAGAAGGAAAGGAAGACTTGAAAGTCATTTGAACATTTTAGGAAAATAACATTGGAAGGGAAAAGTTATTAAGCACATAGAAACAGGTGTTTATCCTAACAATGTCTGCCTCTTGACTCAATTGAACAGTTTGCTAAAGTGTAAAAGAAATTTTAAGCTAATGGGATTTTTATACTGTCTCTGTAACTGTAGCTTTAAAATGCAGTGTCTGTTATTGTCATAGAAAGTTTAATTTGTAGTCTTTTCGTGCCTTTAAGGTAATATGATGTGTTGTGTGACAAACAACCACAAATGTGAATGCCTTATTTTTGTTTTTATAACAACTTTAGCTACAGCATTTCCTGTTCCCAAAGCTAAACAAACACTGGAATGATATTGACTTGTCACTTAGTTTAACACAAGCAACTGTTAATAAGTAGTTTGTCTCGGTGTCATGTATATATGTGATTTTTTCTCTTCTACATGGTTTTATTTGAACAAATGTAGACAGTTTATATGTTGCCTTTTTCTATTCAAATTTGCATGGCCTCTTCAGTTGGCTGGGGAGTGTCTTATCTGAAAATACTTTCAAGATAATATTCCTTGGGAAGAAGTAACATTCCTGGTTTGAGGAAAGGAATGCTATTCATACTGTCTCCTCAGGCCTAAAACACTCCAGCTGGTAGCAGGAAAATGCAAAGGACACACCATATTCTGCATTGAAAAACAAGGAATATACTTAGCACTTAATTTTTTTTCAGTTTTCCAGTTTTCTTTCTCAGGTACAAAAGGTAGTCTGTGGTCAACAGTGGAGTTTTGTGAACTGCATATTGTAACTGAGAGCTGTTTTCAACCTCAAGATTGAAAATTTTGACAGCCCATGTTAAGTTTGAGTAAGGTTTTAGGTAGTGTCAGTAAGAGGCTGTTGTGCCACTGCTGATCGTAGGGCCACACTAGGCTCCCACCTTATCAAGACATGGCTTTCACAAACAGATCTATTCCAAGGAACCATGATGACGTCTAGAAACTCTTAAGGTATTAGACATTTCCAGGAAAAATGAAATCCTATAATTCTCTTCTTCATCAGCAGAAGTAGGGGGATAGAAATGTTTGTCTTGAACTTTCCTGAGTCCTAGTGATACAGATGTGCTGATATTCAACACAGTCCTTCAACAATATGAAAACTGTTGTGCCGACTGCCTCAGCAGAACACGGAGAAAAGCCGTGCTATACATCTGGTTGTACAGCCATTTTAGCCAGTTCTATCTTGTCCCTCCATGGTTCTGATTGGAAACTGCAGTCATGGAGGTTTTAATCACTTATTATAGAAATTATACCAATAGCTAATGAAATATGCCTGGGAAATCCAAACCAGGAAGTGTCTTCATTTATTAAATTTTCATTAAGTCAGAACAAGTGGAAGAATATTATCTAGACGAATCCAGATTTACTTTCTATGAAAATTAACGTCTGGATTTTTTTCCCCGTTTCTCCTGGCCTAAGGAATAAGTATTGATAAGGAATGAGTTGAATGTAATTTTATGAATGTGTGTGGAAAATATAAACCAGGGTTATAGCCTTAATGAAGGTAACCATTCTGACATCTGTTGTTAATCCCCTTTGTATTCTTGTATCTGCACTGTTATTTTGAGATGTTATACTGCACACTGTATGGAAAAATAAAAAGTAAAATTATATTTCAAATACAAACAGCCACAGAGTACTTTGTTTTGCCATGTTTATATCCACTGCCATTCAAGGTTTCTACATATATAAAGACCAATCTCTTGTTGCGAGTGTTCGCCAAAAGTAATACCATTGGAACCTCTGGGTAGAACACAAATTACCTTTTAAGCTATTGCTTATTGTGGAATGTTGCAACAGAATGTCCTCTGTTGGTACAGTAATAAGGTCCTGTTCCATAATAGTTAAAACAACTACCAAAAATGGATAACTTAAGGCTGTGAACTTCAAAAGTTTTCAGGGGAATGAGGTATATAATACTTCTAGCAAATTTACCTTAAATTAAACAGGAATTAAGGAAGCCAAGGATAGCATGTGAATTGTTGGCAAACACATAACATACTTCATTTTCCCTTTTTCTACCAGACCATTCGGTATCTCCCAAAGGACATAAATCATACACCAGCAAAAAGTTTAATCCACATAAACACCTGCTACCCCATTCTATTTTTCAATTCCTATTCCTGATCTATCCCCTTCTCCTATGGATCAGATCACTCCAGTTCCATACAACAAACTGTCCACTATTTTCTCTTGATTTCTTTTTAATAAATGCTAAACCATAGGATCATTTGCAGTTGTAAAGGCAGTTTAATCAAGGCCAATAAACTCCAGAGCTTTTAAGAAATACTGAATTTATCTAAATGAAAATTCACCAAATAATTCTGGTTCTCTACCTCCATCTTCTTTTGCTTCTTGATTTCAGAAGCTTGTTTAAGCACCAAGCTTCTGAAATCAAGATACCACTTGACTTACATTGCAGTTATGCTGTTTGGCCCATCTAAACCTCAATTTCCTCATCTGCAGAGTGGGTGTAGGAGAATTTACCTCATCAAGATATTGGGGAATTAGAAGTTAAACAGCCAGTGTTGCCTATTTTTAAAATATTTGTGAATTCAGTAATTGGTTTTCTAATCACCACAGAATTTATACTCAGATTTTATTCTGTGAGCCAAGCTTTCTACAGATCATCTCCTGGATAAGGTATTTAGTTTTAACACATGGGAGGCACAAAGGATAAAAGTTGAGGTATAAAAACTCTGAAACACACACCTATAATTCCAGCTGCTCTAGAGGCTGAGCTAGGAGAATGGTGAATTTAAGGCCAGCCTGGGCAACCTGGTGAGACCCCATGTCACCACTTTTTCGCTTTTTAACCTAAGGCCATTACTGAAGTTCCCTGTCCTCAAATTTTTCCTCCATGAAATGGGTATTAAAGTATACCTTTTATGATTATTGTGATGACACATAATAACTAATCTATTATTTGATAGCAAGCGTTAAATGTCTGTAAAATCATTTAGTACTTAAAAATAGCCTAAACTGTGAAATCGATTCATTAAAACATATTAAGGCTAGTGTCACAATTTTAAAACTAAGAGTTATTCCATGGATGTCATGCCCAAAATGCCTGGAACTGACTGAAAGGCTGAGGAATCATGGGTAAATATGCCAAATCAAATAGTACCAAAAACCTCAGTCATCACCTGTGATGGCCATTCACAAACCTCATCTTCATACATGATAGTTATTATTGCTTATAAAATAATAAAAAGTTACATTATTTATTTCAAAATGAAAATTTATGTTTAGGAAAGAATTATGAAGTTCCTAACTCACTGGCAATCATTTATTAGTAACTCCATAATGCAAAAATGCCTCAAAAAAAGCCTTTTAGTAAAACATTGATAATTAGAGGGAGTTAAAAAAAATAAATAAATAAGCAACTTACTTACCACTTACTACACACTTCAGCAAGAGAAAGCTTGTGGATGGCAATATAGTCACTAATCTGAGCATAATAATGTGGCTACTATTCTTAGCAGTAAATTAATAATAAAAAGGAAACAACTTACTTTTTATATCATTTTACTCTGTTCATAACACACATTTAAATTGGCAGAACTGTTCCATGACAGATGAGAAGAGATCTGTCATGCAAGGAAATGAAGATTTTCATAAAGCTTGAGGAGAGAAGTACCAAGGTGAAACAAGACTGCACTAACGTCAGAAAGAGCGCCAAGGCTTGTAGGTAGGAACAAAGGCAGATCCACTGTAGTTGGCCTAAGACCACTAATGTTCCCTAAAGGGTATGTCCTAAAATGCTTGGTAAATAGATCATGTGTAACACAATGTAAATAGAATAGCATGACATTTCAGTGAGTAAATCCTGTAAGTTACTGGGCAGGTTTTACAAATCCCATTCACCTGTGATAAATAACTGAATTATGAGTCTGCAAAAGTAACCCCATAAGTGGACACCCAGGTAAATTTTATGACCAGTGAAATTCTTAGGCCAAAAAATAGCCACATGTATCAAACCTACACTGAATTAAGCTGGAACCAGTGTTGGGGGTTTCTGAAAGAACAGAGCAGGCAAGATTATTCAAACAGAAGATCCTCGTCCTTCTCCTCAGCCAGAAGGTTAGCAGGTTCCATCACCTCTCCAGCTGCTCTCCGTTGCTCCAAGTCCTTCTCACATTTTTCCTTAAGAATCTTTTTCTTCTCCTGTATTTTCTTTAACCTGTAAGATAAAAGGGGAGATTTTTCTAAACACAACTTCACTATTAAGTGGATTTGATTTCTTCTAGTTTTGTAACAAGGATGATAATAAACCTAACTAGGACAAAATGTGATAACCATTAATTTCAGTATCAGTAATTTATAACCCATTAAAGAAAGATATGGGGTATAATATGCTAATTTAAGATATAAGCTGATTTCACAAGCTCCTATCCAGGTTAAATAAATTTTGAAATCCATTCCCTAATGGAAAAAATTTTGAGCATTCAGATATGTATTAAAATTTTGGATCAATGCTGAACATCACTGAAGGCGAGTATACATCATACAAAGATGCTGTTCAAGCACTTAAGACAACATGTCTTCCCTAAATGCTACTTCTTTCACCTACCTATGTTTGGCTTTGAATCTTTTAAAATTGAGGGCCATAGGACCATTAGGTAGATGTGTTTAGTAGGTAACTGTACATGTGGAAAGATTGAAGATAGAGACAAGCTGATAATGAGATCACATTGTGGTAAAATTGGCTAGGACCTAGTATACCAGGAGAGAAGGATTTATCATTTAAGGAGGACAATGGACCTTTCCTTGGAACTGGGGTACAGAGGATGGATGGGCCCTCCAGCAGATCTGCTTGGTGCTGAAAAGAAAGCAAGATGGTTCCTCTGTTGGCTGAAGGGACAAGAGCATTATCTAAGAGTAAGGAAGAAGGGAGGGCCATTCACAAACCTTATCTTCATACATGATAGTTATTATTGCTTCTTCTGAACCAGGAATGCTGACCCCATATACCACCAATTTAATATTTATCCCTACTAACTCTAAATCTTCATGACCAATTCCTGAACATGAATATTTCCAAAGCTGAGCTAATTCTATCTGGAAATGCCCCAAATACTTTATGCCATCTACTGCACACACTCAACATGCAGTACATATTTGCTGATTAAATGACTCTAGTTTCTTTCTCAGTTTTTATGTAGGAGACACCCAATCTAAATTGTTTCATTTTAAAGAATAATCAGGTCTTAACAGTTTCTCTCAAAGGCCTAAATTTCTGGAGATGCCACATTTAAGATATATGCAAAACCTGACACTGATCTGTCTCCACAGCCTTTGGCAGTACAGTAGTCCCCTTCTACATGCAGGGCATTTATTCCAAGGTCTGCAGTGGACGTCTGAAACTGGATAGCACTGAGTCCTTTGTATACTGTATTTTTTCTTATGTAGTTGGCCCTTTGTGTCTGCAAAATTCATATCTACAGATTAAACAAACTCTGGACTGAAAATACTATACATACATACCTATTATAGTTTGATTTATAAATTAGATACAATAACTGATCTTTTTTCTTACTAAGAATTTTTACTTTTTCCCTTATAAAGAGAAGCTATGGCTTCTCTTTGGCATATCTGAATTACCAGCATCAATACCTTTGTGTTTTGGGGCCATTATAAAATGAAGTAAGAGTTATATGAACATAAGCATTACACTAGTAAGACAATCAACGGTTGATCTAAGAACTGAGATGGCTACTAAGTGACAGCTGGGTAGGGTATACAGTGTAGATATGCTGGACAAAAGTATGATTCACCTCCTAACACTGGGACAGAATGAGATTTTACATGCTATTTATAACAACATGCAAATGAGAACTTCTAGATTATTTCTGGAAATTTCCATTTAATATTTTCAGACTGCAATTGACAACAGATAACTAAAATCATGAAAAGCAAAACTGCACATAAAAGTACTGTTGTATTAATTTTTGCTTCTTATTTATCACAACAAAGTACAAGCTATGCTAATTCTAAAGAACATAAGCCAACTTATCATTCAACAAATTGAGCCTTTGGATTACGGAAAACAAAAAATGATCAGTAACTGCCCAGTTTCAACAAACCTATAGAACTCTTCTCGCTCTCTTTCGTCCAGCTCTGTGATGATATAAGCAAGGGTGCGTTCAATCCGGGGAATGATGACTAGAGTTTAAAAAAAAAAAAAAAAAAAAA
>NW_025999900.1:6352125-6423092 GCF_001458135.2 Marmota marmota marmota
AAAAAAAAAAAAAAAAAAAAAAAAAATATATATATATATATATATATATATATATATGAAATTCAAAGTTGCTTTTTTCAAATTACCAGTGCTCAGTTTTCTAATTATAAAACTTTGTCATACATTTAATGCAGAGAACTTGGAAAACAAAAACGCAAAGTTAAAATGAAATATAATTCAAACTCCCCAAAGTAACTACTATGAATATTTTGGTATGTGCCCTTCTATTTTTTTATACAGATAACACATTGCACCACAACAGATCCAACAATGAATATACTGAATATACATGAATAGGGAACATTGAACTACAAATGTTATTTTAAAATATAATTTCAATCTACGATTAAAAATATCAAGCAGAGGGCTGGGGGCATAGCTCAGTTGGTAAAGTGCTTGCCTTGCATGCACAAGGCCCTGGGTTCAATCCCCAGCACCACAAAAAAAAAACCAAAAAAAAAAAAACAAGCAAAGTCCAGGCATATTGGCACATCTATAGTCCCAGCAACATGGGAGGCTGCGGCAAGTGGACTAGAAGTGTGAGGCCAACCTCAGCAGTTTAGTGAGGCCCTAAGCAAATCGGCAAGACTTAGTCCCAAATACAAATAAATAAAAAGGGTTAGAGTTATAGCTCATTGGTAGAGCACCACTGAGTCTAATCCCCAGTACCAAAAGAGAAAAAAGGTGGGGATGTGGCTCAGCAGTTAAGCACCCATGGGTTCAACCCTGGGTACAAAAGAAAGAAAAAGACTGAGTAGAGGAGTAGGGCATTGTAGCACATGCCTATAATCCCAGCAATTGGAGAGGCTGAAGCAGGAGGATCACAAGTTCGAGGACAGCAAAATAGAAAATAAAAAGGACTGGGGATGTGGCTCAGTGGTAGAGTTCCCCTGGGTTCAATCCCTATTATCACAAAACAAAAAAACAAGTTGTGAGAATACTAATAAGTTAATTTTATGTGAGTTATTAGCTCTACTTTACACAGAATTTGCCTCTTCAGCTTCTAGAACATGAATTGCCTTGAAGGTGGGAACTATTTACCATATCCATTTTGTTTTGCTTGCAGTTCCATGTGCCCTGGCCTAGCAAGCAATGAAGGTTGGGGATGGAGCTCAGTGACAGAGTACTTGCCTAGCACATGCCTGGCCCTGGTTTGATCCCCAGCACCACCAAAAAAAGTTTCTAGATTTTTAAAAAATGTTCCTTTAAAACATTAACAGAGTACCAAAGGAAAATTTTTGCTTCAAATTTTGCTCCTTTCTTGCCTTAAAACTTTAATGGAAACAGTTTTTTGAACAAAAAGCACTGTTAATACTATGCAGTCATGTTTTTGAAATAATGAAATAAAGAAACAGAAAACAAATGTATCAAATGAAAAATTTACTTTTAGGATAGTCTAAAGAGATGGATTTAAAATTACATATTTAACATACACTGTTCAACCATTAGAAAGAACTAAAGAAAACATCAAGGTTCTTGAGAAACAGCTTTTGCCTTTTACCACCTACATGCCTGACCAAATATTAGTAAGACATTCTACAATTTTTAACTCCCCCAGATCATACACATGGATCTCTCACTTCACTACAAGTTTTGGTACTACTGACACTTCGTTTTTCACACTATGAGCAGCACAGTGTCTTATTCACCTTTCAATTTTCAGTACTGAGCCTAAGTCCTAGTAGTTGCCTAACAAGATGGGAGGGAGGAGTGAATGAACAAAGCACCTCTCAGCAGCTTTGACTCACCATGTTCAATGGCATTCACACGCCTGTTAGTTATCTTAATAGCTTCATCCAGAGTAACAAAGGAAGTCTAAAATAAGAGAACAAATTAGTATTGTAAGCACAAAGTCTTCCTAATAATACCCTGTTCACTTGGCTCTACTCAGACTGTACCTATAGAAAACATTTAGGAAGCTAAAAGACAACTTCTTTTCAACATGCTTTAAAAAACAAAATTTGTGAGAGATTTCCATAGAGCTAACACTATTTCCATGTTATTATAATGTGTTTACTTCAGACTCACCAATATAAAGACAAAAATTACAAAAGCACCAATATAAAGACAAAAATTACAAAAATTAATAACCTAGATATACATTAAGTGGCCACAAAAAGAAAAAAATGGCTTCATGCACAAATCATGTTATATTTGCATTTGAAACTAATATTGACTATGGCTGTTCTCACCAATAGAGTGAAAATGAAACACTACACATACATTTGGTAAATAAGGAAAAGTAGGAACAATTGTGCAGAAGCCACCATTGTAGAAATCAAAACATTAGGGATTTTTTACACAGGATCATAGGCAAAGCATAAAGTACAAAGGGCAGTGTGCTCCTGCACAATCTCTGAATGTCTCCACGAGCATAAGAGAAATCAGACAGGAGTTCTCCAGCTTTGCTGCTACTTACCTGTAACGAAGCTAGTTCCACCAGTAGTTCCACTGCTTTGGCATAATTCCTCTTTAATTTAGCCAACTGTTCCCCACCTCTGGCTAAACCAGTTAGTTCATAACCTGAAAAAACCAGTCAGACAACATTTGCAATTAGAGAGTAAATAATCTCCCATAAAATTCCTAAAAGATAGTTCAGAAAAACACCAAATATGGAAAAACCAATGCTCTTATTTCCTATTAAATGCAAACATAAAGTGCCTATCTCACTTCCCAGATACTGTAGAAGCATCTGCTAAACAGTTTCCCTGAAGGCTTCTAGTCTATTACAGCTAGAGATGAAAACTTTTTTTTTTAATTTTTAATGTTTTTTAGTTGTAGTTGGACACAATACCTTCATTTTATTTATTTTTATGTGTGCTGAGGATTGAACCCAGGGTCCCGCACGTGCTAGGTAAGCACTTTATTGCTGAGCCCCAGCCCTAGCCCCAACTTTTTTTTTTCCCCAGTACTGGGGCTGGGGCTGGCAGAGCCTTGCGTGTGCTAGGCAGACCTCCACTACTAAGCCACACCCCAGCCCTAGAAGAGAAGCTTTTGACCACCCTTCACTTGACTAGCTTGCCGGATTAGCTAACACCCCCTATTCCCTTTGAAACTACACTGCCTGTTGCCCACAGGACAGTATTAGATATGGAAAACGAAAAATCCCAAAATAGTGAAGCCTGGGAAAGGGGAATGAAAAAGAAAGCCATACATTGATGGCTTTCATCTCTTTCAAGATAAATCCTTTTCAGATGCTGGCCACAGGCGAGGAAAAAGGTGCTTCAATTAAACCTAGAATGATAGTCTCTAGGAAACACTAATCTCTTCCAAGATAAATCCTGCCAGGTGCTGGCCACTGACCCCCAAGCAAAAGACCAAATTCCTGAGTGCCCAAACTGACATACTCACTAAATCACCCATAACCTATATAAACCCAGTCCCCTCCTTTGTTCAGTGGCTCATTTTCCACAGGAGAGTGGGTCTATCAGAACCATGACCCCATTCCTGAATAAAGGCTTTTGGCTGTTTTGCGAAGTTTGCATCCAGCCTGGTCTCTTTGTTCTAACAATAGTGGCTCTCCATTAAGAGGGGACTCTCAGAAATGCTCTCTATTTCTGTATATAAGCCATACTTAATATTGCATTATTTCATAATTGAATATATAACACAAACCAATAAGGCACGAGTGCCAAAAGAAAGAATATTGTTTCTAGGGAGAAAAAGCAATTCTACTTCTGGAAGACAAAAAAATGCTACCAAATCAGAAATGGAATGAGTGAGACAAGAACAAAATACTGGAAAGGAGCTATAAAAAAGATTCAGCTGGGCACAGTGGTGCATGACTGTAAATCCAGTGGCTTGGGAGGCTGAGGTAGAAAAATCACAAATTCAAAGCCAGCGTCAGCAATTTAGTGAGACCCTAAGCAACTTAGTGAGAACCTGTCTCAAAATTAAAAAAATGAAAAGGGCTGGGGATACGGCTCAGTGGGGTTAAGCACCCTTGGGTTCAATTCTGGTTTAAAAAAAGATTCAGCATTAAGATTACATCATAGTTGTCCGGGATTGTAGCTCAGTGGTGAGTGCTTGCCTTGCCCATGTGAGGCACTGGGTCTGATCCTCAGCACCACATAAAAGTAAATAAATAAAATAAAAGTATTGTGTTCAACTACAACTAAAAAAGAAAAAGATTACATCATAGCATCTAAGATTTTATTCCACTTTACAAAGAATTATAAACAATGCATTATAGGTATAGCTTTTGCAGAAAGACAACACAGAAATCTAATCAGTGTATTCTTAACAAAAGAAAAGGCTTAATATTTTTTAAATAGCAAATGATTATAAAATTATATATATCTACATTAAAATAAAACATTTTTCAGTACTAGGAATTGAACCTACAAGCCCTCTAACACTGAGCTACATCCCCAGTCCTTTTTATTCTTTTTTATTTTGATTGTGGGCCTCACGAAGTTACCTACACTAGCCTCAAACTTGTGATCCTCCTGCCTCAGCTTCATAAGTAGCTGATTATAGGCACACCCCACTACACCTGGCAAATGAAATATTCTAAGATGCACAATGTTTTCTGACTCCTACCAAAGTACTTTTTTGATTATCTGATTAACTAATGTGACCTTAGCTAATAAGAGAACTTCTAACACTGGAACTTCTGAACTGTAAAACAGTCTGACTAGTATCATTTCCAGGACCAGATTCATTTAAAGAGGAAAGAGGTGACTGGGAATGTAGCTCAGTGGTAGAGTGCTTGCCCACAGGCACAAGGCCCTCAGTTTGATCCCCAGCACCCAAGAAAAAATAAATTAAAAAATAAAGGGGAGGGGCTGCGGATGTGGCTCAAGCGGTAACACACTCGCCTGTCATGCGCAGGGCGCTGGGTTCGATTCTCAGCACCACATAAAATAAAATAAAGATGTTGTATCCACCGAAAACTGAAAAATAAATATTAAAAAGTCCCCCCCCTCTTAAAAAAATAAAAAATAAAAAATAAAAAAATAAAGGGGAAAAAGGTGATCCCAGATACACATATTAAAAAAAAAAAAAAAAAAAAAAGTGTCACACTTACTGTCAGTTCCTTCGTGGTAATGTTCGAATACTGGTAAAGTAACACCTGTTAAATACAGAAGCATTTATAAACATGGTCTTGAAGTACTGTTTCTTAACTACTGTTCCCTATATTTGTTTTTCACCAAATACTCAAAAGTCAAGAGATTAGGCCTAGAATTATAATTGGTTTCAATTAATGAATTCAGAACCTGTCTTCTCAATTCTGAATGATAAGGACCTATGGTTTTAACATGTAAAGTCAGTCAAGTTGTTCTAAGTATAAGAAAAAAATGGCATATCAAGGTATTATTGTACAAATGGTTAATTTTTAAATGTCACCTTTTTTCCTCCAAGGATTCTAAAGAGTTGAAAAGTCACCTGCTACATTGTCTTTCTTCGCTCGAATCTTCACTTGGGCTTTATTTACATTTTGGATAACTGTGGTGCTACAGAAAAAGACAAAGCCTTTATTTAGTTTTATTTTTAGAAATCAATCTACACAGACCCAATGAGTTTGTCTCCACATTAAATGAGACCAAGAATGAGATGTCACAATGAAGTAAGTTTTGGTAATTGTCTTTCTGCCAGAAAAGGGGGAAAATCTGCCATAGGAAGGGCTCAGAGAACAGAGAATGCACAATACTTAAAACATTAGGCATAAGAAATATTCAACGGGTGATTCTAAAGTACATGGATTTTTTGAATTTTCAGTCAGTACGTGGATCTGTGATAGGGGTTCCCATTCTGCTAGTGTAATTTGGAGAAAACTTTCTTTCTTTTAGGTTTGCTATGTAGTTGGTTAAGCTGTGGTTCAAATGTTTTACTCCAACTTCCTTTCAGGTTTTACCTGACTCCCTATCTGGCTCCAACATAAAGTGTTTTCCCCATATCCATTCTAAAGCACACTTACATACTACTGATTTCCTCCCTGAGCTGAAAACTTTCAATGCAAGCTGTTTATCCTACCAGCACTGGCAAACATTATTCTACCACCTCACTTGGCCATAAGGCCTTCAGACTGTAAGGCCTGCCTCCAAGGAAAGCACCTACTTCAGAAGATATAATGTCATTGGGAAAAGAAAACTAAATTTAAAAAATCCTAAAAACAACTTCCACTTGTCCCTCACACACAAGCCATCTTACTTCTGGAAGTATTAAACTGAGAATAACAATGCTTACCTACCTCACAAGGTTATTTGGAGAATCACCAACACTTTCAATTGACACAGACTGTTTGAAAACTACTGTGTATCCTTTTTCTAAATAATGTACTGGGGCTGGGGTTGTGGCTCAGTGGTAGAGTTCTTGCCCAGCATGTTTGAGGCACTGGGTTCAATCCTCAGCACCACATAAATATAAATAAATAAAATAAAGTTAATAAAAATAAAAAAGAATATACTGATATGACAAAAGCCATAAAGCTACTGCTTATTTTAGTACTGGGGAGCGATCCCAGGGGCACTTTACCACTGAGTCACATCCCCAGACCTTTTTATTTTTTGAGACAGGGTCTTTAAGTTGCTCAGGGACTCACTAAATTGCTAAGGCTGGCATCAAATTTGAGATCCTCTTGTCTCAGCCTCCCGAGCCATTGGGATTGCAGGTGTGCATCACCACATCCAGCTAAGCTCCTGCCTTTTAATTAATGGATTCCATTCTCAAAAATTTAGCCTAAATAGAAACAAAAAATATATACCCATGTATTTTCTCTAATATTCAAACACCTGAAAATCAACCCAAAGAACCTGCATCAGGAGAAAAAAATTAGTAAATCATGGTACATCTTGAGAAAGATTGTATAGCCATGTGAAAATAAGGAAAAATTGTTTATGATACCACATTAAATAAAAATGAACTATAAAAATCAAGTATCCTGTGCCTGCAACTACATAAGACACTTGTGGATGGTAACAGTGGTGAGGGGGTTAAGTGTTTCTTCTTATTATTACTAAGTCATTTATTTGTCTTTAATGCTTATACATTTTAAAATTTAGAATGATTTACAATGAAATCACAAACTGAAAGCACTAACTTGTTTTAAACCAGCCTGCTGTGTCATCTTACCTGAAGTCCCCTGCTGTGAACTTGGCCTCAGCTAGTGAAAAGGCAGCTTCTCTCATCACTTCACCCATCAACATTTTAGTCTGGAAAAGTATAAAACCACAGCAGATCGAATCAAGTTTTTTATAAGGAAAAATTATATTAAAGTTAAGTTCCTTTAATAGCTATCCTATTTGATGCTAAGTATGAAATATCAGTAACAAATGTTGATTTGATAATAACAAAACAAATAAAAATTACCAATTTTGAACAGTTTTGGTTATGATCAGTAATACCATTGCAAAACTATGAGTTTTATAATTAAAACATTAGAACACATGCATTAGTAAATACAAAAGTAAATATTTACTGAAGAACTTATCTTGCTCCTAAACATGTACATGTGATTTGCTCTCATTAATCTTTTAAATTCACTACAGTGAATTTAAAAAGAGTCAAAAATCCTAATGCCACACTGATTCTAAAGGACAGCTGGAAAATTTAATGCTTGCATATATATATATGCAATATATATCCAATAATTTTTTTGAAAGAGGAGAAAAATTGGGTCAGATAGGCAGGGAGTTGGCTGACCAAGTAGTAAAAATCTACAGCTACAATAAGGAAATCTAGTATGGAACAGATAAGAAGTAGAACAAAGTGTTTTTATAGGAAAATAAGCCCAGGCTAGGAGTGGCAAAACACACCTTTAATCTGAGAGACAGGAGGCTGAGACAGGAGGATTGAAAGTTCAAGGCCAGGCATGGCAATGTAGTGAGATGCTATCTCAAAATAAAAAAATATAAAGGGCTGGTGGGGGATGTAGCTCAGTGGTAGAAAACCCCTGGGTTCAATCCCCAGTATTGAAAAAAAGGAAAAGAAAGAAAAAAAAGATGCCTAGATATAAATGGGAATTTAGTATAATTAAGCAACCATTCAACTGTTCATCCATTTACAAATGATAAAGATAAATCCCTTACATTGCCCCCCAACCAGAAATAAATAAATAAAATGATCTAGACATTTTAGAAATAGAGTTTAAAAAAAAAAACTATAAGTCAACCATAGTGGTGCACACCTATAGTCCCAGTTACCTAAGAGGCTGAGATAGAAGAAGCACATGAGCCCAGGAGTTTGAGGTTAGTCTGGGTCACTTAATGAGACCCTGTTGCAAAATTTTTAAAAAGTTCTTTATTTCCTGGCTGTCCTAAGCTGAGCAGCATTCCTCTGCCATTATGTTCTGTCTCACCTCTTGGACCAGAGCTCCAAAAGTGGACTGAAACCTCTGAAATCAGTAGATGATATCAATCACTCTACTTGGACTATGCCTTTTTTTTATTCTGACCTCTCAGATCTGCTGTTGAAAACCTTAGTTCACCACATATATTCCTATTCACTATAATGAGCTCCACTGAGCAGAGAAAGACATGTAGGTGGCCAAATGAATGCTCAGACCCAGCATGTGAATGCCTGATTCACAGCCTCATTTAAAGAGGTCAGGAAAAAATAAGGAAACCAAGACTGAGAAAACTGAAAATGTGACATGGCATCCTGGATTGGATCTGGGTCAAAAACAGGACATTAAAGAAAATCTGGTGAAATCCTAGTTAATAGTAATATACTGATGTTGGTTTCCTAGATTTCACAAACATATCCAGAAATATGACATTAAAGGAAACTGAAAGTGAGTGAGGGATATATGGGAATTCTCTGCACTGTCCTTGAAACTTTTCTATAAATCTAAAATGATTACAAAATAAAATGTGTACCTAAAAAAATAAGCAAAAAGGGCTGAGTATATTGTTCAGTGGTAAAGCACACCAGGGTTTACTCCCCTGTACCACAAAAATAACATTTTTTAAAAAGGGCCAGGAATGTAGCTTAGTGGTAGAGCACTTGCCTAGGATGCCCTGGGTTCAGACCCCTGTACCTTAAAAAAAAAACAGAGGTAAGGTTAAATTCCATTATCCATGCAATGAAACACCATGAAGCTATTATAAAGAATGAGAGAGCTGGAGTTACAGCTCAGTGGTAGAACACTTGCTTCACATGTGTGGGGCAGTGGGTTCAATTCTCAGCACCACATATAAATAAATGAATAAAATAAAGGTCCGTCAACAACTAAAAAAAAGAAGAAGAAGAAGAAGAATGAGACAGATTTTTATGTATTGATGTAGAAAGCTGTCCACGTTCTGCCATCATGGGGCAGGGGAGAGAAGGGAGCAGACCAGGAAATATTATGGGATTTTATATATGTATATAACCTCTGCATGTGTGGTAATTTTTGTACACGCTACCAAATAGGTGACATAGGGATGAAAGACCATAAACCAGTGTCAAGAAAAACTACCTCTGGAAAACAAAGAAAGGATTATTGTGGGGAAAGGAAAGATATAAGAGAACCTTTTCTTTTTAAAATATATAATTCTGTATTCACTTATCGTTCACCCAAAAAGTACTGATTAAAACTTACTATACGCCAACACTATTCTAGGCATTAGAAATACAGTGCTGAAAAGTCTCTGAAACTTATATCGTCTAATGGGGCAAAACAAAGAAGAAAATGCTATGTAGTAGTACATATTACAATACAAATAAAATACAAAGTTGTGACAGTAGTAAAAATGGTGGTTACATCAGATTGTGTAATCAACAATGACCTCTCTGAAGAGACTGGAATGGCCAGGTGAGCCACTCCTAAAGAGCATTTTAGGGAGAAGAAAAAGTTGATAGGCCCTGGAGGACATCAGAAAGAATGCTCCAAATGAGGTCAGAGAGGCAGGCAGGAGGCAGATCAGATCAAGTGAGGCTTTGTGGCTTTGCAGGCATATTAAGGAGTTTGGATTTCATTAAGTGAACTACCCAAAACTAAAATCTATATGTATGTATGCTAGCATTTCTCTAGTATTACACTTGTCATAATGGTGTTTTTACTTTTGAAGGAAAAAAATTTAATTAAAATAACTAAAAATTAAGTGCTAAGGATATATCTCAGAGGTAGAGTTGTGCTCAGCATACACAAGGCCCTGGGTTCAAATTCCAATTCCAAAAAAGAAAAAAAGAAATAATAAAATGCCAAGGTCCATGCTAGATTTTCCTTAGATGTTTATAAAATAAATACTGCTTAAGCAAAGTTCACTCTACCTCTATGATCTTCTTCAGGATCTGTCGGAATCGAAGAGTTAGGGCATCAGATTTTTTCTTCAGGAGGTTTCGGCCTGTTTGTGCTCCTTTTAAACGAGCCTTCATGATGGTCTGTGCCCTACAGAAATTACAAACAAAAACATTCATTGTTTTTGCTTCAAAGACATAAAATACCTCTGTAACATAGTGTTAAAATTATCCTTTATTCTTTTGCTATAATGAGAGAAAATATAAAATTTGTAGCTGAGAAGTTTAATTTGTTTCTCAATACTAGAAATTTCTACCCTTATTGTTCCATAAAAGTTTATTTACTTACAACAGAAACAATTCTATAATCAATATCTGGAGTATTTATTAAATCATAATATGCCCTATCAGGAAATTTATTTTATGATGACAGCATAGTTCAAATACTTACTTAACTTGTTATATTTAATAATGTTTCAATTTCCATGGAGATTGAAATATTCTGTTCACCAACACAAATCAAAATTTGGGTGCTGATTACTTCAGTAGTAGAGCACTTGCCAAGCATGTATGTGGCCCTGGGTTCAACCCCCAGCACCCCAAAGAAAAATTTGCAATGCAATTAACCTCAAGACCAACAATTCCACTTCGAGGAACTTATCCTAGAGATTTATTCCCACATGTATACAAAAACACATCTAAAATTAAGGATGAGTACTCCATCCTTATTTGTAATAGCAAAAGAATGAAAATTAAGGCTCAAGCAGGGTGCAGTGTCACATGCCTGTAATCCCAGCTACTAGGAAGGCTGAGACAGCAGGATCACAAGTTCAAGGCCAGTCTAAACAGCTTAAGGAGACCTATCTCAAAATAAAAACTAAAAAAAAGGGATTGGGAGTATATAGTTCAGTGGTAGAACATCCTTGGGTTCAATCCCCAGTACCATTTTTTAAAAAGGCTCAACCTAGGACACTGTACCCCAACCACTGCCACACTGCCTCATCTTAATACTCTCTCAACCTCCTCACCCCTCAACCCCCCCATCCCACACCCCCACACCCCTTCATGGTACTAGGGATTGAACTAGGGTCTCGCTAGGAAGGTGCTCTACCACTAAGCTGCACTCTCTCAGTTCTGCCCCACATTAAAGATGTCTAGTAGCAGCAAATAACAGTTCTTGCCTTGCAAAGCAGTTAGCAGTGGCTGACTTTGCCCTGATTGGCCTCAAGAGGTCTAATCAAGTGAAGCTGGTTCAGTTTCCAGCCTGAACAGGAGCTATCCACACTAATGTGTGCATTTAATATACAGTATTGTTTACACTACATACCAGAATTGGGGCTGAAAGGACTTGGATCAAATTTTGGTAAAATCCTAGTACTGAAGATTCCAATAAGTTTAGAGTGTACAGGTAAACTGGTTGATAATTTTTTTTTGGTGGTGGTGGTGGGGGGGTGTTAATTGGGAATTTGACCCAGGGACAGACTACATATCCTCAGCCCTTTTCATTTTTTGAGACAGGGTCTCACCAAGTTGCTTAGGGCATCAGTAAATTGCTGAGGCTGGCAATTTGAACTTATAATCCTCCTATCTCAGTGTCCAAACTGCTGGGATTACAGATGTACACCACAGTGTCTGCCTACAATTTTAATAATAATTTAATATTCTGCTAATTTATTATTATTTTTAGTATCCTGCTAGATGATGGCATCTCAATGAAAGGGGCAAATTTTAATTTCAGAAGACTCTATGAATGACCCACCCAAGCACTTAGAGCTAATATGCAAAAGAACCTGGATTTGCCTGACTTCTGTTGACTCCAAATCTTTCATGTCTCTTTTGCTTCCACTCTAAACTTTTGTTTTCTTCGGTGCATAAGTGAGTAAAAGCAGCATTTCAGAGGATATATCATGAGTGGACTGTTGATGAAACAGAAGTCGCCAGTGCATTTTCTAGCCGAGGACTTTTTTTTAAATATTTTTTAGTTGTCAATGAACCTTTATTTATTTATTTTTTATTTATATGCGGTGCTGAGAATCAAATCCAGTGCCTCACACGTGCTAGGCAAGCACTCTACCACTGAGCCACAACCCCAGCCCTAGCCTAGGACTTTTAAAACCTGTTCTTTTACATATTTCAGAACTGCTCAGGCCTACCAAAAAAAAAAAAAATGACCTTCAGCTAGGACAATGACTTTGTTTTCAGCTGAATCAAAGACATCTGACTACATGACAAAGAACTGCTGTCAAGCCTTGGGGAAAATATTTACTTCCTGCAACTGATTTTCCTCTCAACTCACAAGTTGAGTGCTCCCAAATAGCAGTTTCCACCTTCACAAACCTATCATTTTTCTTGTCTAAGCCCAAAGTCCATTTGTGCTTCTCTAGACTCAAAAAAATTCAAAAGTAAAAACAAAAACATGTTATCATTCTGACTACTGAAAAGAAAAGACATTAGCTAAAACAATGGGGAAAGATTTTATTCAGGAACCACTGTGTCACGTAAGGGAAAGCACTGGGCTACATTTTGATTTGTGTAGAAGTAACTGGGCTTGTTAAAAAAGAAAATGAGGGAGTGGGCCTTGACTGCGAGAAGTGAAAAAATAACAAAGCTTTGGTCAGTGTAAATGCAATTAGGCCTGGTGTGTCTGTTAGCTGGCAATTATGGAAGTTAGGGTTCTATCCTGCCACAGAGACTGGGAGACAGAGACCTTATCCTTCCCAATGATTAAATTTCAAAAGTACTCTCAGATCCTTCAGAGGGACACTTCTTAAAGGTTTACAGAAAAACTCTTTTCAGTAAATGCTCTAAGAAAGGGAAGTCATGGCTGTATTGATCAGGAGTTGGATAGAACAAATATTTAATTCTCCTAGCAGCTTTCAGCTTTTTCAGGCAAGCATTTTATTTTGTAATTTTTGTAGTGCTGGAGATGGAACCCAGAGCTTCATGCATGCTAGCCAAGTGCTCTGCCACTGAGCTATACCCCATGACCATATTTTAATGGGAATCTGAGGTCATCCTAGGACATGGCCTTATGCTGCTCCAAGCCACTGTTGTTTCTCAGTGCAGAGATTTGGATGGAGTTGCGGAGTTACCCCAAGGGAGTACTATCCTTATCTGTTTCACAGGATAGGCTTTTCTCCACAACTAGCTCTTTTCCTGCCTAGTACAATCAACCATTAGGAAGTCAGTTGAGTGAAAGTAAAGAGCAAATTTACAACTCTTTCATTTCATTAAGAGCTATAGTGACACTGGCAGAGACAGAAGTTTAGAGTCTGAAAATAACTGTTTAAGAGTCCTCATATACTGTAAGAAAAATTACAAGATGAGGAAAAACACCCCATAGGACAGGATAATGCAGAGATCTAAGTATCAGAATCAAAACTTATTTTCTGCTTCCTCGATGACAAAAAAGAAAGAAGAGAGCACAAACAAGAACAATATTTATTCTCACAAGTTGTTAAGCACATTTGTGAAAACTTTAAAACTTTCATTACAGCTGGCCAACGATGTGACAAGGATTTCAGGGCAATAGAAAAGGCAGTACAGGACTGAACAGATTTCAAAGCATGGGTTGGTTCTCTGTAGATTCTTTATGGACGATTTAATCAAGATGCTCTCTCATCCTAGATAAAGCCCCCAGGCTGATGGGAAAGAACGATATGTAGTAAACAAATATCCTCTTAACAATGTGATGAGCAGTCTTAACAGAGGTCTAAAAGGGTGCAGTGGTGATAGCAAGAGGACTGCCTCAGAAACGCAGAGATACCGTCCCACCGCCGCTGACACTTCAGGATCTTGGAAAATGAGTAAGGGAATCCAAGATTGAATCTGACGTCCAAGCTAGGGCGACTCGAATCAATCCCCACTTTGACTAAGGGACTTTCTATATGTTTCCCGTGGCGGTAAACGTCCCTTCTCATTAACAAACCCCCTCGACTTTTCCGTCGCGCCGCTAAACGGTGATCTCTGTGAAGGCAGAGATGGCAACATTTGACTTATATAAATCCAGTGCGTGGCTCAACAACCGTAAGGGGAATAAACGACTCGACTAACGAATAAAGACTGCGGACCTCCACAGAAGCCAGCAGGTCTGGCGCCTTTTCCTATCTCCCTGTCCTGTCTGGTTCACCCAGGAGAATCCTGGGTTCAAGACAAGACCCTGGAAGAGAGCTCAGGATAGGCCGGGAAACTAGGAACCTCACTGGTGGTCCAGGGTACGGAGGGATCACGCTCCATGCAGGCGTTCCTGAACCTGAGAGCGCCACTCCTCTCGTTCTTTTACTTACATTCGCGAGGGAAAGATTTCGATCCGGTCTTTGCCCGACATTCTGACGATGACTGTTCGGCTCGGATCCCCGGCCGGGCAAACGAGGGTGCAAGAGCTCCAGTACTGGCCGCCACCGTCTCTTCCTCTACTGGAGTCAACGTTTGTGTCACATGACCCCTCGCGTTGCTAAGAGGTAGCAGGGATACCCATTTTTCACTTCCGCTTCCAGTTGTCAGAGACGTCATGCAGTGGGCTGGACACAGACGATGCCCGTATGTGAAGGCGCGCGCACCGCGGAATTCCGGTTCGACTCCCAGCCCCTCCCCTTCCAGCTCCCTGGCTGCTGAGCAAATCGCTGCACGTGCTGAGCGAAAAAAGAGAACACCTCTTCTCTTCCTCCATCTTTCGTCTCTAGTCACAGCGCCATCTCATGGTTAATTAAAACTTTGGGAGGATTTATTCTTCGAGGATAACGAATCAGAATCTTGCCTGCTTGCCACGCCTCGGAGGTTACTTGTAAAAATCTAAAGATAGCTAGAAAACGTAATTTTTAGATCCTTCTGTGGTCCACATCCCTGGTCCTCGGAGGACCCACACTCTATGATCGATGGAGAGGAGGGGCCTTTTACTTCGGCGCTTGCGTGGTGCGAGGTGGTTCCGCATGCGCGCTGGGGTTGTGCGAGGCGCACGCTGCGGCGGCTGGGCGGCTGTTACGGATCTACCAAGTCTGATCGTTGGGACTAAAGAGCTCCACGCGGGACTTTAGTGCGGGATTCACACACATACCTCAGGTGACTAATCCCGCAGTTCGGTTTACCCAAGAACTCAACGTTAGTTTGTCTACTGACAGGAGTGGTCGACAGGGTAGGCCCCGAACTAACTCCCCCTCCTTTTCCCGACCCGGCGCGGGAAGTGTCTGGACACCATCGCCACCGCCCGCTGATTGAGTCAGGGCCTCCTCTCCGGCTCTGTGTCGGTCTTCCTGTGTGCCAGAGCCAGCGTTGTATCAGCGGAGAAATCTCGGGAAGGAAAGTGGGCCAAGTGGATTTTACTCCCTCTTCAGTATGTTTAAAGAGAGCATGCCCCGAGGTGGGGCGACCTCGGGAAAACGCCCTGACACCCCATCCCTGCTCCGGGGCGCTGAGCGCTTGGCCATTTTCCTAGTCTGAGAATTATTTTAAATCTGTATGTCCCCACTTCTCCCGCCCAGCGATATTGCCAGAAATTTCCCAATTCTCTGGAATTCATACCTGACTCTCTCAGACAACCAGTAGAATGGGCTCCCATGCGGAAAAGAGCTGGGTCGTAGAATAGTTTATTAATCTGATAATTAAAACTGAAGTTTAAGATATCTTATCCCTCGAGTTGTGCGTTTCTGTAGAATGAATCATCCCTTGAATATTGTTAGTATCTGTTCGTCTCATTTTGGAAACTGTGAGAATGCAAAATTCTGACGTCTTAGAATTTTGCATAACTAAAAGCCAAAATTTTAGAGTTAAATGCCTATGCATCGTACGGTCCCTTTAGTTATCCGCCAAACTTAGGCTGCTTTAATTTTTGTTAAGCAAGAAGCACTTTTTTTTTTTTTGAGAAAGGACTTGACAAAGAAGTCTTAACTTTCTTCTCCCGATTGAGACAGTTTGAAAGTTTTGTTTGTATAGCACTTACAAACCAAGAATTATTTTAGAGGCGCATGAGTTTTCCCAACACAATACACTGGAAAGGAATGTAGACTTCTGTATCCATTATGGTGACTTAACCATGCCCTGGTTTAAGGGATAAGTCCTACCGACCACTGGCAACATTACTGACAATGCAGAGTATTTGAAATTAGTGTGAAGTTTGGTTATTATCTTTCAAAAGGTAATTGGTTTCTTTTATATCAGAACACATAGCTGTGTAGTGCTTTGGCCTATTGAAGCTCTCTAGTTAGACACTCCAGATTTAATGTCAGAAGACTTGAGTTTAGCTTTTGCTTTAGTAATTGGTATGCATTTATCATTGAGGAAGTCATTTAATATTTCTATTTCTTGGCTCCCTGTTAACTGATTGTTTTACTATGTCTTTTGTAGTACTTTATATTGTAATTGTTTGCATACTAGATTGTTTCCAACTTTATATTTAATTCCTTAGGTAAGAATCTTATATCAGTAATGTATAGTACCTAGTAGATTAACAAATTAAGTTATAAAATGGAAATGATACTTCGTTTGCCTTTTTGAATTTTAGGGTAGTATGATACACTTTTCAAAATATTTTTACATATATTTTCAATTGACACCTTCACAAACCTGTGAAGTATTGATGAGAAAAGCAGTTCAAAGGGAACCTTTCCCTAGCAACTATAGATAGTAAGTAGGGCAGAACAAGGGGCTACTGGCCTGACTTGACACTTGTTGAAGTCCAAATTTAAAAAATCTGAATGTTTTGAAAATGATAGGAAAGGCCAAGTAAATATCTAGTGTGGTTTCTGTTTTCCTGAGGGGGCGGGGGGAAGCTAGTTTTTTAAAAAAAAAAAACTCACTTTTAAAAATGTTACTAGCATTTCATAAGATGACATGTTCAAATCTATTAAACAATATGCAGATGGTTGTAGTGACAGCTACTTTCCTTCATTGCTGTGAATAACATCATTGGCAGCATTACATTATTCTGTATGTTACGAAGAGATTTTTTTGCCTCCTAAAGAAGTAGTTTTTATATCTCTTTTCAGGATTCTCTTACCCTATTTTCTAACTTCCTATGTTTGTTAACCATTAAATTAAACCTTGTTTCCCTGAAAGCATCACTTTTACTTTTTGGAGAAACTTGGTGAAAAAAAAAAAAGAAAATGTAGTTGATATCTGTTAAATCTCTAAAAATTGCTCCATATCATTAATTTGGTATCTATTTGAGACTCTTTAAACTTTCAAATATAATTATGTACAGATATTTGACAACAGCTGCTCCCCCACCCCTGAAAGAGCCCTGTTTTAAAATGAAACAACCATTTCAGCTGTTTCTTAGTGGATAATTCTGGCCATTGAGTGTCTGCTTCCTTTGTTTGCTAAATCCTTATGTTGTCAAGCTACAAGAAAAATACTTCACTGCCACATATGTTGTTTTTTGTTAAACAAGATAGATTGATGCTAATAGTTTGCCTGAATTTGTAGTATATGCTACCAACACTGAATATCTATATTGAAGTTGCTTTTTGTTTAAGATTTTTTTTACTGCAACACATTTGCCAGTAATACTGAGAGAAAATATATACTGATTTATAAGAACAAAGACTTTGGATCCAAACTTCATAGGTATCAGTATATGAAAGAGCAAGTTGTTTTTGTGCCTCAAATTCTTTATCTGTAAAATGGTGGAAATAAGTGAGAAAGTGGTACCTCAAGGAGATAGGCGGTGGCCAGATCATATAAGACCTGGTAGTTAATGGAAGGATATATAAGTCCCATGGATATCTTCCCAGTGGTAAGGTGTACATGGGTGACAGGTGGCAGCTCTATTACTGCACTGCAGCATAACTCTGGTGTTCCATATGCTGAATGTAGGTGGTCTGCCTAAAGTCAGTTATTGGCAGCCATATTTCCCTGTTAACAAAAATATTATTAAATAAGTTTTCACAGATTTTTCTTAGGCTTTTAGGTCCTATTACTCCCTGTCTTCTGAACTCTGCCAACAGTAAATGGGTTAAGGTTAATAGAAAAACATGAAATTCATCAGCCACTATTAATTTGAGAGCCTCTTTGTTCAAATATACTTCTACCCATGACATAATGCCAGCTTATGGATCATAAGAAAGGTGGTACTGAAAGTAGCCTAGAGGTTGAGAGAAACTTGAACTTTGTAGTAAACGAAGATTTATAAAGCTGTTCTCAAAATTGGGTACTCAACAAAATAAAAATTAGAGGGGAAAGTGTGTTTTAAAAGGAAAAAAAATTGTTAAACATTTTGTTATTAATAAATTTTTAGGTTTTGGTTTCCTTGATATCTGATACTTTAATTTTGGCTATAATAAGTGATAATGGGCTGGAGATGTAACTCAGGGTTGGAGCATTTGTCTGGTGTGCTTGAGACCCTGTATTCATTTCCCAGCACTACAAAATAAAAAAGATTGTATATATCATTGGTATATTGGCTAAGGGTTAAGTTGTCAGAAAATTCCTCCCTTTACTTATTGGGTGGTAACATGCAATCTTAACTGACTCGGAGAAAGAGTAGCTTGGATTTTGCTGACAAGTTTATAACAGTGGTGATGCTTCCCATCATTTCATATTCTTTAAAGTGGTAGTAATAAAATAGTATTTTATTCTTGAATATTCCTTTAATCCTTAAGTCTCAGAGTACTTTATAGATGGTCATTATTTTTTATGATTTCGCTAAAACTCATGGCAAAGGATCACCCAAGCTTACAAAAGGTAGAGCAAAATAAAAATTAAAGCTTGGTTCCTGGATACCCATCTGTTTTCTGATACTATTTAAGAAGTTCAAAGAGATGAGAAAACAAATAACTATATTTATCTTTTATTTACTTTCACTGGCAAAATGTAGAAAATTGACATTTATTTTGACTTTAACTGAACACTTAATTTGATTCTCTTGGTTAAATTGCAGAATGCCGGGTCTAAGTTGTAGATTTTACCAACACAAATTTCCTGAGGTGGAAGATGTAGTGATGGTGAATGTAAGGTCCATTGCTGAAATGGGAGCTTATGTCAGCTTGCTAGAATACAACAACATTGAAGGCATGATTCTTCTCAGTGAATTATCCAGACGGCGTATCCGTTCTATAAACAAACTCATCCGAATTGGCAGGAATGAATGTGTGGTTGTTATTAGAGTGGACAAAGAAAAAGGTAAGAGAAAAATATCTTAAAACTTTTAAAATTATAGTCTGGAGGTGTAATTCAGCTCAAGAACATGTGCCAAGGCCCTGGGTTCTATCCCCAATACTACCCAAAAGGAGTGGGAGAGAAAAATTAATAAAATAATTATAAGAATTTAACTCAATTTATTTTTAAATATATGTATTTTTAATTTGTGTACTACTGTTTAAAAATTCCTTTCTTTCTTTTTTATAAACCAAAGTTGCTGGAGAAGTATGTCAGTTAGCCATCTAAGCAAGACCACTTGGGTTAGTATTTGTTTATTTAATTACAGGCTGTGCCACTGTGCCTGGCTAAATACATATAACTATTTCTAAGCAGCATTTGTACAGTATTAATTAAAAAGAAACAATCAAAATGGAGACTTGTTAAATAAATCAGTGTGTTTTTATTCAAAATGAGATTTTGAATATTCTGATAGGGGAACATCTAGATCTAGATCCTAGAGGGTAGGATTAAAGAAAAAATCAGTGCAGAAGAGCCCATACAAAAGGGTTAGGGTCCTATTAGATGAAACTTTTAACATAAGAGCTATTTATCAGGACTATGTACATATATAAACCCTGGACACATAAAAATACAGCTACCAAAAGACAATGAGAAAAAAGCAAAAGCAGGCCAAAACTGAAGGCAAGTCAATACTTTGAAAAAAGGAACTACACTGGATGTTTTATATTTTGCAGTTTTGTATTTTAGACAATCATAGCAGGTGGAAAATGGTAGTAATGATAGCATTAAAGGAGAAATCCACAAAGGAAGACCCCTTAAGTCTGTATGTAAATTCTGCCCAAATCTCTGGCTGACCCATGAACTACTAACATATGAGAGTAGTGTCTAAGCAAGCAGCCTAACAGGATTAAAATCTGAAGATTTCAGTTACTTCCCACAGACAGTAAATTGCCTATTAAAATATATTTTTTTTTAATTGGGATACTGGGGATTGTGCCCAGGGGTACCCTACTACTGAGCTACTCCCTAACCATTTTTATTGTATTTTGTTTTAAAACAAGGTCTTGCTAAGTTGCCAAGGCTGGCCTCAAAGTTACAATCCTCCTGCCTCAGCTTCCTGAGTTGTGGAATTTAAAAATCATTTTTTTTTATGGGGGCAGGGGTACCGTTACCAGCGATTGAACCCAGGAGTACTTAAATACTGAGCCACATCCCCAGCCATTTTTATTTTTTATTTAGAAATAGGGTCTTGCTAAGTTGCTGAGGCTGGCTTTGAACTTGGGATCCTATTCTTAAGAGTAGCTCACAGGGGGCTGGGGATGTGGCTCAAGCAGTAGCGCGCTCACCTGGCATGCGTGCGGTCCAGGTTCGATCCTCAGCACCACATACAAACAAAGATGTTGTGTCTGCTGAAAACTGAAAAATAAATATTAAAATTCTCTTTTAAAAAAAAAAAAGAGTAGCTCACAGGAATCCAGAGTCTCTGCCAAATACTCAACAATGTCCAGGATGCGTTCAGAATTGCTAAACATTCTGTTAAATGGTTTGGGTATGAAGTATTTCCCAAAAGCCTATGTGACAGTGCCAGGAATGTTAAAAAGGTGAAGTGATTAGTTTATAAGGACTGTGAGTTAATTGGTGAATTGATCCATTTGAAGAATTAATAATTTGAACTATTGTGCTGGATAGTAACTATTATGGCCCTTCTGCCATGATAATTCTGCCTGATCTTAGGTCCAGAGCAGTGGAATCAGGCAACCATGGACTGAACCTCTCAAATAGTCCCAAATAAACTTCTCCTCCTTTAAGTTGTTTTGTCAGATATTTTTGGTCACAGCAGTGTAAAGTTGACTTAATATACATACAAAGAAATAGGAAAATATAACCTCTAGAAAGAGAAGGCAGTCACTGAAGACTGGCTCAGAAGTGATCCAAATGATGGAATTAGGAGATAAGATTTAAAATCAGATGTTATAACTGCTTAAAGATATTAGGAAAATATACTTGTAAGGAATGAACAAAATGAGATCTTAGAGAAGTTTAAAACTTTTTAAAGAAGAAATAAATATAAATCATAACTGAAAATTATATCTGAAAAATTCACTGTATGGGCTAACAATAGATTGAAGAAAACAGAAGGCTCAGTGAAACTTGAAGATGGTTCATTGAAAATAAACAAATCAGAAAAGATAGGGGTACAAAAATATGTAGAGAGCCTCAATCATCTACCCAATATCAAAAGCTCTATTATAATAGAAGAGACAAGAGAAAGGGGGCAGAAAGTATGTTTGAAAAAGTAACAGCCAAAAGTTTTCTATATCTGTTTAGAAAAGTAAATTTTGCAAAGTATAGCCTTCACACAGGGTAAATGCTAATGAAACTATGTCTAGGCACACCAAATTTACTAGGAAAGAAAATCTTGAAAATAACTAGAAGAAAATAACATGTTACATACATAAGAATGCTGATACAAATTACTATGGTGTTCTTATTGGAAATAATAGAGGCCTAATATTTTTAAGCCAATGAAAGGAAAAAAATTTGTCACATGAGAATTGTGTATCCTAAGATAATATTGATTAATGAAAGTCAAAACAAAGACATTTTCAGGTAAATAGAAACTAAGAGAATCAATTGCTGAATTGAGCTGCATTATAAGAAATAGTAAGCGGGGGCTGGGATTGTGACTCAGTGGTGGAATACTTACCTAGCATGTGTGAGGCACTGGGTTTGGTCCTTGGCACCACTTAAAAACAAATAAGTAAAGATATTCTGTCCACCTACAACTAAATATATATATATATATATATACACACACACACACACACGTGCATAAATAAAGAAATGATAAAGGAAAAAAAAATATGAGAAATATGTGAGTAATTGTAAAATACTATTTTACCCCTCTTATTAATTTTTTTAAAATTCATTTATCAGGCTGTGGTTGTAGCTCAGTGGTAGAGCACTTGCCTAGCATTTGTGAGGAAGTATTGTGTCTGTCTACAGCTAAAAAAAAAAATTTTTAATGCATTAAACTGTTTGTCTTTTTTGTACACTTAAGATTTTAATTTGTTGAAGATGACTGATGGCACAGAGAGGTCAATGCCATCAAAGGAAGATTTTTATTATATTTCTTGAGAGAAGGGGTATTCCCATGCCATGCCATACCTTGAAGTTTTAGTCAGAAAGCAGGAGTTTCGGGAAATCCTAGGCCAGGGCAGGATAAACAATTTAGAATTGGCTAAGTTGTAGGCTTCTGCCTATTGTCTGGTATTTCCTGGGTTGATTTGGGGCTAGTCTTAAGGGACATTCTTATTCTAGTCATTGAAGCCACAAATGTCAGAATATATAAACTAGAAGCCAGGTGTGATGGCTCATGCCTATAGTCAGCTACTTGAGTAATGAGGTTCACTTTGGAGCCAGCCTGGGAAACATAGCAAGACCCCATCTCAAAAAAAAAAAACAGGAATTCATGGGCTGCAAGTATAGTTTAGTGGTAAAGCATTTGCTAATGTGTGTAATAGAAATAAACATAAATAAAAAAGAATACAGAAAATATAGTTAATACAGTAATCCACCCTTTTCCTTGGTTTCACTTTCCATGGTTTCCTAACCATTCACATTCCATAAATGTTATTTGTCTTAACTCTTTCAAGAGAGACTATGTTCACATAACTTTTACTATACAATGGTGTTCTAATTATTCTGTTTTATTATTATTAATCTCTTACTGTGTTTAAGTTATTAACTTTATCATAGGGATCTATATTAAAGAAAAAACATATTTATTTATCACTTAAGATAGTGATGAGTTTAGCCAGGCACAATGATACATGCTTGTAATCAGCTCAAGAGGCTGAGGCAGGAGGATTGCAAGTTAAAGCCAGCCTCAGCAATATAGTGAGGCCATCTAGATTTGTGTAAATGCACCAGAGATTGAAGCCAGAGGTGGGCACTCAACTACTAAGCCACATCCCCAATCCCTTTTTTGAGACAGGATCTTGCTGAAACTCTGAACAGCTGATAGAACAACTACACTAAAAAAAGAAAACCAATAAAGACCTTTACCTGACTGTTATATAGAGAGAACATTACTTCCAGAAAACGAATATGCATTTTATCACGTGTGCATGCCATATTCACCAAGATAGAGGATAATTTGAGCAATGATTTCAACGTTGGAAGTATTGAAATAGTACATATAAAGTATGTTTTTGGTTTGAGTGCTGAGCGTTGAACCCAGGGTGCTTTACAACTGTATTTTATCCCTTTTTTTAAATTTTTTAATTTGAGGCAGGGTCTCACTAAATTGCTGAGACTGGCCTCAAACTTATGATCCTCCTTTCTCAGCCTCCTCAGTCACTGGGATTATAGGCATGTTTCACCACGCCTAGCTACAAAGTATGTTCTTGGATCACACCAGAACTTGGTTTAAAATCAATATCATTATATCTTGAGTGGAAAAAATAAGTATTTGCACAATTAATGGGCTGGGGATATAGCTTAGTTGGTAGAGTGCTTGCCTCACATGTACAAGGCCCTGGGTTCCTTCCCTAACACCACAAAAAAAAAAAAGCTCATCTAAATAATCCATATATTAAAGAAGGCTTGAGAAGTTTATAATTTTAATTGCTTGTGTTAGAAAACATTAAAAATCTGCAAACAGTTATCTAGGTTTTGACTTTAAGAAGGTAGAAAGGGGAGGGACTGGGGTTGTAGCTCAGTGGTAGAGCATCTGCATAGCATATGTGAGGCACTGGGTTCGATTCTCAGCACCACATAAAAATAAATAAACAAAGGTATTGTGTCTACCCACAAGTAAAATATTAAAAGGAGGAGGAGGAGGTAAAAAAGGGCTTGCCCAACATGCAGGGCAGGCACTCTGTTTCTGGGTTTGACCCCTAGCAATATAAAGAAAATTTTTTAAAAAAGGCAAATCCAGCAATGTATAAAAAGGATAGTAAAGCATGACCAAGTAGAGTATATGGAATGCAATGCAGTTGGTTTAACACTCAAAACTTTATGTAGCAGGGCATGGTGGCACACATCTGTAATCCAGTCTACATTAGAGGCTCAGGAGGAGAATCACAACAGCCTCAGCAACTTAAACCCTGTCTCAAAATAAAAAATGGAAAGGGATGGAAACATAGCTTGGTGTTAGAGCATCCCTGGGTTCAATTCTCAGTACTGGAAAGAGAGGAAAAAGGGAGAAAAAACTTGATTATACTCTTATTAATATAATTGATCAACAGAAGTGCAGAAGTAACTGAGTAGAAGTAACTCCCTTAAATGATGGTGGTAGGACAACTGGATGGGATAAAAACAAACCAGATTATTTTAACAACCTAAAATATTTTCCTAAACTACTCATTTAAAAAATGAGAGGAAGATTTGAATATATAGTTCACCAAAGAAGAAAATGAATAGCAAATATGCACATGAAAAGATGTTGAACAAGATTAGTCATTAGGAAATACACATTAATAACACTGGGTTTGATACCCAGCACCACAAAACAAAATGATGTTGGGGCATGCAATGGTATACATCTATAGTCCCTGCTACTTGAGAGTCTAGGTAGTAGTATTGCTTGAGTGTAGAAGTTTGGGGTCCAGCCTGGGCAACAAGTGAGACTATTCTCAAAAAAAAGTGTGGGCTGGGGGGCTGGGGTTGTGGCTCAGTGGTAGAATGCTCACCTAACACATGTGAGGCCCTGGGTTTGATCCTCAGCACCACATATACATACATAAAATAAAAGTATTATGTCCACCTACAACTAAAAAATATGTATTTTTTAAAAAAAACTGATAGATACGAACTGCTTATGGAAATGCAAAAATGGTACATGCACTTTAGAAAACAATTTGGCAGTTATTAAGTACATGTACTATGCAACCCAACAATACCAATTTCTTGGTATTTATCCGTGTGAAATTAAAATGTATATTCACAACAAAACCTGTTTGGTTTTTTTACAGTGATTTAAGGGTTAGTGGTTCTTGATTGTAGTGGTTACATGACTGTATTTTTTAACAAAACTCAGAATTGTACACTAAAGTGGTGAAGTTTATTATGTATAAATCATGGTTTTTTTGAGGAAAGAAATGCTCAGAATCTGAAACAGTCCAGGTACATTAACAATGTCAAAGGAATTCCAGTCATTCATTTTAATAAATGTAAAAAAGCATTTGACAAAACTCAATACTCATTCATTAATAAAAAGTTAGCAAGCTAGAAATAGAAGGGAATTTTGTTAATCTAATAAAGGGTGTCTAGGAAAAAAACTACAGATAGACTTTCTTCTAGGATAGAGAACAAGGCAAGAATGTTCACTCTCATCACTGTTATTTAGCATTGCACTGGAAATCCTAACAAGGAACAAGTTTGCGGGTTTTTGCCACACTAGAACTTATTTTTCTTTTTTGTACCACGGATTGAACCTGGGGGTGCTTAACCATTGCATCCCCAGCCCTTTTTTATTTTGAGACAGGGCCTTGCTAAATTGCTAAGGCTGGTTTTGAACGTGTGATTCTCCTGCCTCAGCTTCCTGAGCCACTGGGATTACAGATGCACCTTGACAAGTTAACCTAGAAGAAAGATCTGCTATGCAGAATTGTTGTAAGAGTTTAATGAGGTGCTTAAGTAAAGCGTCTATCATTGTCACTTGGATATGGTAGTCACTTGCTAGATGACAATTTTAATATGTTCCTTTGATGTCTGTATGTGACCTCTGTTGAGGTTAACCTCTTAAACTAAACCAAATCAGAGTGACTTTCTACTCTGTAAAAGCTCAGGGAAGAAAGTAGAGGAAAGAGAGTCATTTGACTAGCTAATTTCCTCCACCAAAGTAATAGAGACTGTTTTAAAAGACATTTCTGAAAACAGATCAGAATTTCTCATCTTTCTTACACAGTTTTTGTTGATAAGATTTTAGTGAGGAATAATTGTAAGATTATAGTAATCAACTTGGTTGTAAGAATTGGTCAGAATGGTATGCTGGCACTTGATGATTTTTTCCAAAATTTTCTCATAGGATATATCGATTTGTCAAAAAGAAGAGTTTCTCCAGAGGAAGCAATCAAATGTGAAGACAAATTCACAAAATCTAAAACCGTAAGTTCATTTTTGAGTCAAATTTGTGCACTGTATTTAATAAATATCAGCATATGCCTTTCCTGGCAGAAAAATGAAAAACAAAAACTTTCATTTTTTTGTTACTCTATTTTCAATTATGTGTTACATGGAAATCTAATTTGAAGACTTAATTCCAGAAAAGTACAATTACAATGTTATTTATCTCATCAAGCCACTACCAGAAAGCATTTCTAGTGATCTAATGTTCTCAAGTCAGTACTAGAAGTTAGTGTTTTGAGGCCGTTATAGATTAAGTTAACTCTGGTAGTGGTAAACAGAATGCCTTTATTTTTTGTTGTTGTTGTTGTTGTTTAATGTGGATCGAACCCAGTGCCTCACAAATGCTAGGCAAATACTTTTCCACTGAGCTACAACCCCAACTCCCATTTTATTTTTATGAGATAGGGTCTTGCTATGTTGCCCAGGCTACTCTTGAACTCAGTAGGCTTTCCTAGGGTTGGGGATATGACCTAGTGGTAGAGTACTTTCCTGGCATGTGTGAGGCCCTACGTTCAATCCCCCAACACCAAAAAGAGGGGAAAAAAGTGATATTCCTGCCTTAGATTCTCAAGTAACAAGGATTGCAGTCATATGCCACCACATGTGGTAGCTTAGCTTATTTCTTTTCTTTTTTTTTTATTTTAATTTTAATTTTTTATCTTTTATTTATATATGACAGTGGAATGCATTACAATTCTTATTACACATATAGAGCACAATTTTTATATCTCTGGTTGTATACAGAGTATATTCACACCAATTCCTGTCTTCATACTTTGGATGAAGTACTTTGGATAATAATAATCATCACATTCCACCAGCTTAGCTTATTTCTGACTGGGATGTGTAAAATGTAGTTCTTATCTTTCAACACTGTTCTCAGGTAAAGGTAGCAGAGACAAATGTTAAAATATCAAAACAGGAACCTGTTATTAATAAGGCGGTTGATCATTCTCTCTCTCTCTCTCTTTCCTTTTGTGATACTGGTGGTGGACTACAAGGCTGGTTCATTCTAAGCACACACTCTACCACTGAGCTATACCCTCAGTTCAGATTCTCCTTTCTATTTTTTTTTAATATTTATTTTTTTAGTTGTAGTTGGGGACAGTGCCTTTATTTTATTTATTTATTTTTATGTGGTGCTGAGGATCAAACCCAGGGCCTCACAAATGCTAAGGAGCTCTCTGCCGCTGAGCCACAACCCCAGCCCCAGGACCCTCCTTTCTTAATACCATTGTTTATGGTTTCTGTGTTTTCCACTGGTATCTTTTGTTCCTTTCTGTCATGTGCGGTCCTGTCCTCTAGATAAAATACCAAGGAAGTAATGTTCCAATTTTTTAAATTTCAATAAAAGAGAAAAAAAGTCTAATGCCCATCAGACTATTATCTAGGTCTCTCTTTGTCTCTGTTTTACTAATGCATTCCCACATCAGTAAAATATATTATGGTTTATATCTTTGAAAATACTATCAGTATAATCTCTTTTTAATAGGACCTTAACATTCATAATGTCTTTGGAGCAGCAACATGGGCCATTGGCATTACCCCACTCCTTAATAGCAGTGCAGAATCTCAAGTCCCACCAAGTTTGAGGAATGTTCTAAGACATTCCTCTTTTTTGGGGGGGGGGGGGTCTCCCTTATATTGTTAAACTTGCCCAGCACGATTGCATGTACCTATAGTCCCAGTTACTCAAGAGGCCAAGACAGGAGAATTGTTTGGACCTACAAGTTTAAGACCAGCCTGAGCAATGCAACAAGACTTCATCTGTCTCAGGAAAAAAAAAAAAAAAAGTTACCAGAATGATAAGGTGATAAAATGAAACAGCCAATATTAGTACTTTTCCTCAGGGCTAGGGTTGTGACTCAGTGGTAGGGTGCTTGCCTAGCACGTGTGTGAGGCACTGGGTTTGATCCTTAGCACCACATAAAAATAAGTAAATTAAATGAAGGTATTGTGTCCATCTACAACTAAAAAGTATATGTGAAAAACAAATACTTTTTCTTTTCTTAAATCCTGTGTTATTTTTGGGAGCTTAGAAAAGTAGTTTTGCAAGTGAGTGATGCTGAAGGATAATTGTTACATGATAGCAGAGAAAAAGAAATCTTTTTTTTTTTTTTTTTTTTAATAATTTTTATTTATTTTTATTGTTTAATTTTCGGTGGACACAACATCTTTGTTGGTATGTGGTGCTGAGGATCGAACCCGGGATGCACGCATGCCAGGCGAGCGCGCTACCGCTTGAGCCACACCCCCAGCCCGAAAAAGAAATCTTAAAGTTTCAATTGGTTCTATGTTTTCATGTGGAGTAATAAGAACTTATGTTTATACACCAATTTTCTATTTAGAGTATGTGTTTGTATATATCTGATACATGTAAGAGCTCTTTGCAGTAGCTCCCTTTCCCAAATGAAACAAATTCAGAGATAATTGGTCCCATTGTCAAAGCTTATTCCCAGTCTTAGGATCCTAAATTGTGTACTTCCTTTATGTGTTATACTCACTTGAATACATTATTATGAGAAAGTGAATATTTCTTTTTAGCTCAAAAAAGCTAGTATGGAGAACTTTTGTTGTTAAAGAATTACTGTCAAATTATGCTATCTACTGAAATGTAGCAATAACGTTTTTATAGATTTCTTTTCTTGAAATTATTGAGCTTTTAATTCTGTTTCTAGGTTTATAGCATTCTTCGTCATGTTGCTGAGGTATTAGAATATACCAAGGATGAGCAACTGGAAAGCCTGTTCCAGAGGACTGCCTGGGTCTTTGATGACAAATACAAGAGACCTGGTTATGGTGCCTATGATGCATTTAAGCATGCAGTCTCGTAAGAACACCTTGATTCTGCTTGTACTGATATGTCAGCTGTTGGGTCTGGCATACAGGTTGATAGCCCAGCATTTTACTCACACCATCCATTTATTAAGTCCTTGCCATATTTAGATAAAAATATCTTAAGTACAAAAAGGCCCATGCTAGCTGGGCATGGTGGCATACACCTGTAATCCCAGTAGTTTGGCAGGCCAAGGCAGGAGGATTGACAGTTCAAAGCCAGCCTCCGCAACTTAGCTAGGCCCTATCTCAAAATTAAAATAAAAGGGGGGATGGGGATATGGCTAAGTGGTAAAATACCTCTGGGTCAATCCCTGGTACCAAAAAATTAAACGAAAGCCCCATGCATTAGGACAATCCTACATAGTCAAGTCTTTGTAATTTCATATACAATAGTTATATAGTTCATAACCCATTTGCTTTCATCTAACACTACTCCATTATACATTATTTTTTATTTCCTGGTTTCATTATTTATTATAGATGACTTCAGACCAGTGTGGATATCTCATCCAAAATTATAATTTCTTATTTACTCTACCTCATTTCTTTGACCTTCAACCATGTCACTTTAGCCATTCTTCCATGTTTCACTCTGGGCCTTTTTATCAGCAGGTTTTGCTGTGCCTCTAAAACCTTTAATCCACATATTCTATTTGTGTGCACCCATGTGTTTTAGTTACTAGGAATTAAACCCAGAGCCTCACACATGATAAGCAAGTGCTCTACCAACTAAATCACATCCTCAACCCTATTTTATTTTATGACAGAGTCTCACTAAGTTGCCCAGCCTGTCCTTGAACTTGGAGTTCTCTTGCCTCAGCCTCCCTCGCAGTTGGGATTACAAGTGTGTGCCACCTTGGCATGTATGCATATTCTGTTCTTTCTGTCTTGGCTCCCACTTAGTCCTACTCTGTTTCTTAAATTCTTATATTATAAATGCTTATTCCAAGTCTTAGGACCCTAAATTGTGTACTTCCTTTTTGTGTTATACTCACTAGGTTTATACTCTCTACTCTAAACCTGTTTTTTTTTTTCTTTGTCTTTTCACCCTTTCCTGCTTTCTCTTTCTTACCCAGTGTAGATGCCATGAACTATCATTTCAAGAACTTTCTTGTCAATATCATGAGCTTTTGCCCTGTTTTCCCTTGTGTTACATCCAGCCTTGGACTGATGTTCCTGCTTTCTTTCTGTGTACTTATAGACTGCTGAGTGCTGCTAGGAAAAATCAGTTTCACAGGTTGGTGCCGCTGTATATTCATGGTTTCCAACCTCTGCTGGATCTTCACTGCTGCCTCACATTCTCTCTGCTGTTTGTCAGTTCTTCCTCCCATTTTTATAGTGACTGTTTTAGAGCTTTTCTATGTTCTTTGTCAGAAACACTCTACCTCTCTTCTCTCACTCTTAGCTGGTGTGTTCACTTCCCTTTTTATTTTACAAAGAAAATAGAAGCCATTGCACAAGGACTTCTCATGTTAGCTTTTCATCACTGTGACAAATAACCTGAGAAAAACAACAGAGGAGGAAAGAGTTCAGAGATTTCAGTCAGTGGTTGACTGGCTCCATGACTTGGGACTTGAGGTGAGGCAGAACATCATGGTTGGAGTGTGTAACAGAAGAAAGTTGCTCACCTCATGGCAGCCAAGTAGCAGAGAGAGAAGAAGGGGTCAGGGACAAGATACAGATCCCAAGGGCATACCTCCAGTGACTTTCCTCCAACCAGGTCTCACTTCTATAGTTCCCAATAATATCTTCAAATTATTTACCCACTGACAGGATCAGAGCCCTGATGATCCAATCACTTCTCATAAGCTCCATTGCTGCATTGAGGACCAAGCGTTTAGCACATGGGTCTTTGAGGACACTTCATATCCAAACCATGACACTTCTCCACTTATGCCCACTATCATGAACATACTTATCTCTGTCCTACCAGTTATTTTCTTCTGTGCTCCTGGAATTCATTTCCTTCCTGTTCAATCTAATCTTTGCTACCCTGTGCCCAGCTCCTGCTCAGTGATTTCTGTTACTCCCTCTTTGATCTTCATCTTTTCCCTTTGTTGATTTTGCTCCATCAGCATAAAAATATTCTCTGGTTTCTTTGATTTATACTTTAAAAAAAAAAAAAAATGTTTGACCTTCCCTCAAATTCTAGCAAGCACTGTTTTCATTTAGCAGCCAGAATCTTTCAGTTTTCTGTAGTTGATGTCTCTGTTTCTTTACCTCTTAGTTCTTCCTAGATGTTAATGCTCTAGAGCTGCCTCACCACTAAGATTACTTTCCAGCCTTTTTGCTGCCAGGATGTGTTGATCGTATAAACTTTAGAGTGGATGAGCAAGACCTGGATGGATCTAGTAGAGCCCCCAGCATACCATTCCAGTTTGTCTTCATGTGACTTTTTTTTTTTTTAATCACATTGTAGAAAGGTGGGAATAATAATAATAATAGCTAACTTCTCATAATTCTAACAATCTGTGGTTTAGTGCCATTATTATCCCTACTGTATAGTTGAAGAAATTGAGGAAAAGAGTAAATAATTTGTTCAAGGTAACCAAGCCAACAAATCATAGAGCCAGTATTCAATCCCAGACATTGTGGCTCCATCCAGAGTTTGTTCTGTTAACCATTAAGCACTGTTTATTCTTCTGTTCTGCACTCTTTGATCAGTACATTTTCATTTCTTTATTTGCAGTACAGGGGAGTGAACCAGGGGCGCTCTACCACTGAGCTATATCTCCAGCATTTTTGTTCGTTTTTTGTTTTTAGGTAGTTTCTCACTATGTTGCCAGAGTTAGCCTGGAACATGCAGTCCTTCTGCCTCAAGTTCCCAAGTCAACAGAGATTGGAGACATGCCAACCATGCCCAGCCTTTTTTTTCTTTTTCTTTTCTTTCTTTTTTTTTTTATTTTTTTATTTTATGGTACTGAGGATCAAACCTAGATTCTCACATATGCCCAGCAAGTGCTCTCCCATAGAGCTACATCCCCAGCCCAGTCTTTTATTTTTTATTTTATTTTATTTTTTGGCCAGGGATTGAACCCTAACCCACTGAGTGAAACCCCCAGCCCCTTTGTATTTTTTATTTTGAGACCAGGTCTCACTAAGTTGCTTAGGGTCTCTCCAGGTTGCTGAGGCTAGTCTCAAACTTAGAATCCTCCTGCCTAAGCATTGCTGGGATTACAGGTGTGTGCCACCACACCTAGGCAGTCAGTATATTTTCTGGTTCACTGTCATCACTGGTCCTAGCTTGCCCCTTTAGCTTTTGTCTCCAGCACCTCCTCCATTACCATTAAGCCTTGGCATGTATTACTCCCTTTTACTCTTCTCTTGCTTCATCAACCTGTGTAGCAGTTCCCCAGGTTTAACTAATGCTGATTCTTTGCTGTGTGTGCTCCATGTTTTTCTTTTTAATTAAGAAATTAAACTTCTGAAATCATTAGAAACAGTGCTTTTCCTCTCTAGACCCATTCCCCTCATGTATCAGTGGTAACCTCTATTCTGAAATTACTAGTGTGTATCATTATCATTTTGTTTTTATGGTTTCATTGTATTTCATTGAGCATCCTGTATCCAAAAATCTAAAATACCCCAAAATCTGAATCTTTTAAAGCACAGACATGAAGCCACAAGTGGAAAATTTCACACCTGATCTCCTGTAATGGGATGCAGTCAAAATCTAGGTACACTGCCAGGCGCAATAGCACATGCCTGTAATCATAGTGGCTCAGAAGGCGAGTTCAAAGCCAGCCTCAGCAAAAGTGAGGCACTAAGCAACTCAGCCAGACTCTGTCTCTAAATAAAATACAAAATAGAGCTGGGGATGTGGCTCGGTGGTTGAGTGCCCCTGAGTTCAATGCCCAGTACCTCACACACACACTCCAAAAAATACAGGTACTAAAAATACTATATAAAATTACCTTCAGGATATATGTGTAAGATATATATGAAAAGTAATTGAATTTCATGTTTAGACTTGGATCCCCTCCCTTAAAATACTGTATTCTGTATATGCGGATGTTTCAAAATCTGAAAAAAATCTACAACACTTCTGGTTCTAAGAATTTTGGATAAGGGATTTGCAACGTGTACACATATCCATAAAAGTCACGTAGAATAATTTGTATATTTAACATTTAATCTCTTGTATCTTTTTGCCTTATAAGGCTTTACTGAGCAGAATTTCTTCAAATAGATGTATACCTACTACATCCATATTAATTTCCATATAATATTTCATTTTGAGAATATGCTTTGTCTTTCCTCTATTAAGAGATATTTAGCCAGGCACAATGGCACACACCTGTAATCCCAGTGATTTATGTGGCTTAGACCACAAGTGTTCTAAGTTCAAGGCCAGTCTGGACAACTTAGTGAGATCCTGTCTCAAAATAAAAATGACTGGAGATGGGCTGGGGATGTGGCTCAAGCGGTAGCGGGCTCGCCTGGCATGTGTGGGGCGCTGGGTTCGATCCTCAGCACCATATAAAGATATTGTGTCCACTGAAAACTAAAAAATAAATAGTAAAAAATTCTCTCTCTCTCTCTCTCTCTCAAAAAAAATAAATAAATAAAATTAAAAAAAAAAAAAAAAAGGACTGGAGATGTGGTTCAGTGTAAAGTGCCCCTGGGTTCAATCCCCAGTACCAAAAAAAAATTAAGCGATATTTAGGGGGTTTTTTCTTTCGTTCTATTTTCAAGCAGTATTATGGTGAATATCCATGTACATGTGTACATGTTTCTAGGATATGTACACAGGAATGGAATTTTCAAGTCATCAGATTATGTGTGCATAGGTGTGAGTATGTGCGCACACACATACACGTGTATTCTTATTATTGATTTGATTTTCAAAATTACTCTTCAGATTGTTTCTCTAATTTGAATTCCCTCTAACAACTTTGTAGATATTCCTATATCCCCTTATTCTCAACACCATTTGGTGTGTGTCTCAAGATTTTTTTTTCCTTTTGCTAATACCTTTTGATTTGCATGATCCTGATTATTGGTGAGCATGCATATTGTTATTAGCAGCTTTTCACGTTTATTGATGATTTATTGATAGATGATTCTTCTTTTATGAAACATATGTCATTTGCCAACTTTGTACTCATTTGTCTTCCTTCAGCATCCTAACTATACCCCATGTTATACAGACCTGATATTTACTCATGCCATTCCTTATCTATCATAACTTTCTGTAACTGTTTTCCCTTTGCTTGTTAAGGTGTTACCATTCTTATAGCCATGATTTTTTTTTTAGACAAGATCTTGCTAAGTTGCTGAGGCTGGCCTCAAACTTGGTGATCCTCTTGCCTCACCCCGCCAAGTTACTGGGATTACAGGCATATAACACCATGCCCAGCTTTTCAACTCTAATTCTGACACTGAAGCCAGTGCTTTATTGTTACATGCATTGTTCTGTGGTGTATTGTGTCATGGTTCATAACTATCGATATTGTAACCTTGCCCTTTGTTTTGTTTTTGTTTTTTTTAATCAGAGATCCATCTATTTTGGATAGTTTAGATTTGAATGAAGATGAACGGGAAGTACTTATTAACAATATTAATAGGCGTTTGACCCCACAAGCTGTCAAAATTCGAGCAGGTAATTGACTTCCTAAATAATTTTTTAAAATATTTTGCATGTTCCAAAAAAGCTGTTAAGTAATTTGATTTATCAAGGAGTATGTTTCTGCATCTACGAGTATAAATTATTCTAATATTTTTTACAATAAGAAAAGTTTGAGATTTGGGTGCTTTTCCCCTTCTCCAGTACTAGAGATCAAGCCCGGGGTCCCTTGCATTCTAGGCAAACACTGTACTACAGAGCTGCATTCCCAGTCCAAGAAGTTATTTTTGCTTGTTCAGAGTCATAAAATGTATATATTGTTGTCATGAGTCCAGCTAACTTGAGGTTAGCCTCTTTTTAAAGTAGGGTGTGTGATTTGGTGGTAGAGTACTTTATCTAGTGTGTGCAAGACCCTGGATTTGATTCCTAGCACCATGGGTGAAAAAGAAAAAAAAAAAATTTTTTTTTTTTTTTTTTAATACCAGGAATTGAACTCAGGAGCACTCTACCACTGAGACACATCCCCAGCCCAATTTTGTCTCACTGAGTTGTTTAGTGCCTTGCTTTTGCTGAGGCTGGTTTTGAACTTGTGATCCTCCTGTCTCAGCCGCTGGGATTACAGACATGCATCACCGAGCCCAGCAAAAAAAAAAATATTTCAATAGACTATGATTCTGGACTGAATGATTGCTAATAGCTGGAAATATTTTCTTTGAGATATTTTTTTCTATACAAATACTATATAAGAACATACACTAGGAGTAGGGATGTAGTTCAATAGTAGAGTGCATGCTTCAAGAGGCCCTAAGTTCATTCCCCACCACAATCACCACCACGCCCCAAAAAAGTGGTCTACAGTCATATATAATTTTTGTTTACAAAACTTGAATCATACCATGTAGAATTTCCACCACCTAACTTTTTCTGTTGTCACTGGTACCTTTCCTTGCAGAGCATAAGAATCTTGTTCTTTTTGATAGCTGGATAATATTTCATAAATTACTCATTTACGTAGTTTTCTTTAGGACTAATTCCTAAGAATTGCTAGGTCAAATAGCAATTCCTAAGCAATTCTAGACATGTTTCTATTAAAGTGTTTGTTAAATTTGTCTTCTATAGTTTTGTTATTAGGTGGTTTAATATAGATGAGAAAATAGTTTTACTACATATTCAAATATTTTTAATTGTGAAAATTAATGGGATTGATTTCTAATTGATAGGATGATGGACCTTTTCATAAGCATTTGAATGCTAGTACATTTGCTATATCTCTGATTCTTTTAAACCTTTAAATGTTTCTTGTGTTTTTGGTATCAGTTTTTGGATTTTTATAATTTTAGATATTGAAGTGGCTTGTTATGGTTATGAAGGCATTGATGCTGTAAAAGAAGCCCTGAGAGCAGGTTTGAATTGTTCTACAGAAACAATGCCCATCAAGGTGAGTCTTCTTCCACCCAAGGCCCTGGGTTGAATCCCCAGCACTACACATGAGAAAGATCATGTTTTATGTTCTTAAAATTGAATGTCTTAAGGATTTCTTCAGTTTAGAGGCAGTTAGCACCATTGTGCTAATGATAACTATACTTAGGTCAGCCACCATAGACCCCCAAATCATAATTTTTCATAGTCTTGTAGTGGACTGTATCATGATACTAGATAATATCATTATATCAGTTAGCTTTTGCTACATTAATAAACATTCCAAATTGCTAACCTACAGAATTGAGAGATGAGTTTTGGGATGATTTGTTAGTGCAGGAGATTAATAAACAAATCCTCAAACATCTTAGTAGTTGTGTTGTATAGGTACATTCATAATTGAGTTTTTGTCTTCTTTAGATTAATCTAATAGCTCCTCCTCGGTATGTGATGACCACGACAACCCTGGAGAGGACAGAAGGTCTCTCTGTCCTCAATCAAGCTATGGCTGTTATCAAAGAAAAGATTGAGGAAAAGAGGGGTGTGTTCAATGTTCAAATGGAGGTGAGTTCAGTGCTTTCATTTTTCCTTTGTTCTTAAAGTTTGTAGGAAACTTGAGTCACCTATAAATGATTTTTATTCCAAAATACCTGATCACTGCCTTTTGAATATATTTAGGATTGTAAGTCTACTAAATATAGAATGATCATTGATTCAGAGAGTTCCTAAAAAGGGCTTTATAGATAAATAAGAACTATCAGCACTAGAATGTTTTTGTGGGATGGACATTCAGGCCTACATTCACTGATGATGTTACATCAGTAGAAATGAGAAATTTATTGTTAGAATTTGAATGTGGGATGTTTAAAATTGGACCTTAGAATTAGGAATAAGCTCTTGTCTTTCCCTCAGCTCAACAAGAATTGAAACATAATTTCCATACTATGTACTTGTGTGTATATATGTATGATTCTTTCTCTGAAAAGGAACAGTAATTTATTTTGCCCAGAAGATACATTCTTTGTAAGACATTTTTGGTCTTGGAGTAATATCCACTGACAACAGTTTTAGATTATAAAGATGATGGAAAATAAAGTTCCATTTTAATACACAGTTCTTTTTCTTGTACTTCTCAAATTTCTTCTATTTTTTAACTAGTGGAATTTGTTAGTGTTAAGTCAACACTCAAAAGTGAATAGATATGACAGTTGTTAAGAAAGGAAAGGTTTTTTTAAGAGTTAAAATTAGCCAGGTGCACACCTGTAATCCAAGCTAATCGGGAGGCTGAAGCAAGAGGATCACAAGTTCGGGGCTAACTTTGGTAACTTAGCAAGACCCTCCTCAAAGTAAAATTCAGAAAAGGGCTGGGGATGTAACTCAATGGTAGACTGGCCCTGGTCTGAATCCCCAGTACTGGGGCAGGGAAAAGAGTTAAAACATTAAGCAATGGTAGTATTGAAATTGAAATTGAATTTGCTATTTAACTACTTCACTTTGAAATTATGCCTCTGCTTCCACAGCCCAAGGTGGTCACAGATACAGATGAGACTGAACTTGCAAGGCAGCTGGAGAGGCTTGAGAGAGAAAATGCAGAAGTGGATGGAGATGATGATGCAGAAGAAATGGAAGCAAAAGCTGAAGATTAACTTTGTGGGAAGCATAGTCTAATTTGAGGAACATGACTTGGCTGTAAACCCTAGACTTGAAAGTTTTCCAGTATTGAAAACTTCAAAGCCGAATATTTTTTATTTCCAAGTATTTAAGTATTCCAACACTGTAAAACATGAAATGTCCTCCTAAATGTCAGCTGTTTTCACACAGTAACTCTGACACGTTTTTTAAGGGAGCAGCCCAATTTCACGAGAGAAAATCTTTGAGCTTAGAACAGTCCTAAAATTGGGCTTGTGATTTCCATTTCTGATGTCTCCAGATTGGCACCCTTTGTAGTTCAGTGCCTCCGTGAGATTTACCAGGGGCCCCCAAAATAAACAATAACAATCCCAATCTTTCTATATAAAATGTATTAAAGCAAACATCAAATAAATTTCTGGGATATTTAACTATAGGCCTCTTCCTTCTTGTCACCAGTTAAAAGCATTCTGAATGATAAGACCCTAATTCTTTTATCTTTATTTTGGTCTAGATGCAGAAACATAAGAGCAAGTTATCAAAGGATATGTACAACAAACCCTTTTAAGAGAAAATGATTTTAACTCAATCACAGTGATATTGACCCTTAGAGGGTGTAAAGCCTTAAAATGCAATTAAAGAATTACATTGTTATGTGCCTTTTAACCTATTTGAGATTGATGACAACTTGTGGTTATGAGAGTTTATGATACTGGGTCCTTATTGATCTACTAACCACTTGGCTTGAGTTTGATTCAAGATGGTAAAGTATGTTTGTATTTAAAGATGCTGCTTCTTTGATTTACTTATTTTGAGTATCATTACCCAACTTTTGATATTTTTTCACCCCCTTTAAAATATCTGCTAGGTACCACATAGATCTTTGGTTCTCTTTATAACAGAATATAGATCTGTCTGAATGCAGTTATAGTGGGTTTTTTGGGGGTTTTTTACATTTTATCTTCAAGAACTATTTGTTATAAAAGTATATGCACAAAATTAATTTCACAGGTAATATATCTGATGGTACAGCTACAGTAGTCGGGTGTAGAAAATCTTGATTTACTTTGGTGTGTTTGTAGATTTAATCTCTTAGGATATTTGAGGTACTAGTTATTGAACTTTACTGCTAGCCCTAAGAACATCTATTAAAACATAGGTCAGCCGGGCGCGGTAGTGCACACCTATAATCCTAGTGGTTCAGGACGCTGAGACAGGAGGGGCTCATGTTTAAAGCCAGTCTCAGCAGCTTAGCAAGGCCGTAGGCAACTCAGCAAGATCCTGTCTCTAAATATATGTGGCTCAGTGGTAAAGTGCCCCTGGGTTCAATCCCTGGTGCCAAAAACAAAACAAAACAAAACACTGCAGATCAATCTTAACTCATCCTAGTCAACCCAGGACTAGATGTAACTCATTAAAGCTTTTGGAGTTGGGTGCTCTAGTGTACAGCTATAGTCAGACCTGCTTCAGGAGGATTACTTAAGCCTAGGAGTTTGAAGCCAACCTGGGCAACAAAGTATGATCCTATTTTTTTTTTTTTTTTTTTAAGGGGAACTGACTAGAAAATACTTAGGAGAATTTATTGGTGAAAGAGTTTCTGCCAATTATGAAAGTTAGTCCGTTTGTTTACTTTGTCAGGTTGTGTGAGCTTTTTAATACAAAGACTTAACTTCAGATGGCCCATTCCAAGAAGTTTGCCAGCCAACATGCCACATGGGGAATAGAATCTGGATGTATTAAAGATTGATACAAAATTTTTACTTCTATATTTGAAACATCAAAGAAAGTTTTATAAAAATTCCTAGCATCAAAATGTTACCAAAATAGAACAGGTGCTCCTTTGGTGTATGCATGGAAATTGAATTTTTTTTGTTTACTGAAGTTTTCATACTTTGAAAGCCATAACTGTTGGAAAATATTGGTGGTTTCCATGGTGACTGATTTTTTTTTTTTTTAATCCTATGTGGGCCTTTTGCTCAGTTCTGCAACAATTTTGTAAATTGTTGACCCTAGCCAAAGAAAGGATCAGTGTTTCACTGATAAGAGGACGAGAACAGACTAAACTAAAGTGTCTATATGCTGACTTAAAACAGGGACAAGACACATGAGGACAAGGTAAACAACATATTCCTGAACAACTCTAACAGGACAGACAATGACAGTTGAGCAGCCTATCCAAATCCTGATTCTCCACCAAAGCCTTTTCATTGAAAATATTCATGGTTACCTGTTTATTCCACCTCAGCCTCTGTGGTCAAATGGTTAGTTCTGACAACCAAATTAGCAACAGGTTGAGTCTTGTTTGTGCATACCTTAATTGAAAATGGTGAAAAGGAAATAGGAAGGTTTGAACTTCTTTTATTTTTATGGATTTTATAGCAAGACAAGCTGATTCTTATACAATGTTGAGATACTTTGGGGCGCTATAGAGATGTTAATCACTATCATGCTAAGCAGAGTTATTACTCAGCTGGCATACTTCAGCCATTTATAATTCACGTGTACATCAAGAACAATTTAAATGGTAGGGATTTTTAAGAAGCTTTAATGCTAGTACCATTTTGCTGATTTGCCTCAAGCTGAAGGTCACCTACTTTCCAATTCTTAGAAATCCTATTTCCCATGCAAAGGCACCATTGTGCCAATTTTGAGATTGGGCAGTCATTAAACCAAGTGTACTTTAATTCAGATAAGCACCAATCAATACTCAAAAAAGCAATAAACGCTTTTTAAAAATTGTTTTAAAGCAATAAAATTCAATAGACTTTAGACATTAGCAAAAGGCCAAATAGAAAATGGTGCTTTAAAGGGTAGGAATAAGGTAAAACAGCTTGGACTCCCCAATCCTGGTCAGTTATTATGGGACAAAATTAATAGAGGAGACGGTTCAGTCTTAAGAGGACAAGTTTTTATTTAAGCACTATGGAAGTAGCCACTCCCCTTAAATATAGGTTACATATTTTATTTATTCATTGAAGTCCAAGCACTTGTACTTGGCAAGAACACTGGCAATGGCTTATGCCAGATCACTGTATAAACTTGAAAATAATAAAAATGTTGTTTAAAAATACTATGATACAGACTTTTCACTATTTTAGGTTAATCTCCCAACTGGGGGTGTTCGTTGGTACCTATTTGTCTCAGTGTTCATTCTAAAACCAAAGTTTCTCCAGGAATGGAGGTGCAGGCCTATAACCCCAAGGAGGCTGAGACAGAAGGATCACCAGTTCCAGGCCAGCCCCAGAAACTCAGTAAGACCCTGTCTCAAGAAATAAGGACTGGAGGTTTAGCTCAGTGGTAAAGCACCCCTGGATTCAATTTGCAGTTCAAAAAGTAATGTACCTCAGTGGTAGAATGCTCCTGGGCAAAAAAAAAAAAAGTGACAGATCACTTGAAATGTTTCCATACTCAACTTATGAAACCTTTGAAAACTATAAAACTTTGTTTAGAAGTTAAAAGCAGAAACAAATGTTGATTTGCATTTGAAAAAAATAAGATATTGACATTTCAGAGAAAGCTACTTCAAGAGTAGAATTTTATTTATTACAGAATGGCCAGAGTTTCAAAAAGGATGCATGACGCACTGGGTTTGACCCCAGCACCACATTTAAAAAAAACTAAATATACAGAGAGTTCCAAAAAGGGATCCAAGGACGTAGCTGTGTATCCTGATGGGCAGAAGTCAAGATACTGATGCCTAATGGCTGTCCTAGAATAGCTTTCCAGGTTGGTAATGGGAAAATAGAGAAGGAAACAGCACCACCACTGGCACCTGAGGAATTCACTCCAGCAGTCTCACTCCAAAGCAGTGCAAAATGTATAATGTTAAACTTTTTTTTTTTTTTTTGATGCTGGAAATCAAACCCAGATCCACTGAGCTCCATCCCCAGCCCAACATGATAGTCTTTACACACTCCATTCTCAGGAAATCCTGTCTATCATCTGGTAGGAGGAAGGAATCCTGGTCCTGCTCCCCAGGAGTCTTGTCATGTCAGCTTTTTGATAGCTTCAATCCACTCTGCTCGTTCAGCCTTGCTGCTGGCCTGGATATAATAATGTATGTCATCCTTAGTGATCACTTTGAAGAGATTTCCTTGGACATTCCCTTTAACCCCTAGGTAGGAAAAATAAATCAGTGATTAAATATCCATGTCCACTTTCAGCTTGAACCAGATGAAAGTCATCTGAGAAAGGAACAAATAGGAATATTTCTTATGTACATGGTTAGAAAATCCCATGAGGTGCATGTTTTTGCCTTCTCCTTCCTTCTCCCTCCTCATCACCTTAAGGCCTGCTATTGGTTAGTCTGGACATTTCCTGGAAATCCTCTCTGGCCCCTTATGCTAGCCACAGACCTACAGTGTCATTCAAAGAATCATCCAAGAATCCAGTATGTGAAAGTTAAGAGCAGGCACAGAATACGGTGTCTGACTTGAAATTGTATGACTTTGAACCTCAATTTCCACATCCACAAAATGGGACTATCTTCCTACCATAGCTGTCTGTTGTAGAATTAATGTGATAACAGATACAAAAGTGCGCTACTAAATGAAGCACCGTGGGAGCCGAGCTATGATTCATAGGTAGGAGTTTATGGGCAATCACAGAATGTGAGGAAAGAGAATATTTAAAATGAGAAATATTGAGTTGTATCCTTAAAACTCTTAAGAACATGCCATATGGACTTTTCCTCTGTTTCTGAAATTGACTTCAAAATCACACCATTCATTGTCTCATTGATTAAAGCCCTACTCAGCACCCAGAGCTCAGTCTTCCATGGCAGGAGAGGGGGATTACTGAAATGCAGAGGAAGGCCCCTGAGATCTTCAGGCCAGGACTGAAGCTGCACCTTACCAGTGGGAACGCCATTGTCCTCCAGAGCAGACACCAGTGAACCACGAAGAGAAAACCCACCCACTGGCCTGTTCTCTTCCTGCAGAGAAAAAGAGATCTAATTAGGAATTTTGCGAACGCACAAAAAGGAAGAATTGCACTCTCCCCTATAATCATCCTCAGGACAGTTAAAGAAGGATTCCAAGTTATGTGTAGGGCGGGGGGTGTAGATCAGTGGTTGAACATTTGCCTGCTGGGTTCAATTCCCAGCACCGAGGGAGTCGATAAATTGTAATAGATGAGGCTAAATCTGAGGCATCATGTGTCCAAGTTACTACCAGTAAGGAAGTTTGGGCCTCTTCCTTTCATACCCAGTAGCAGGAGTGCCACCAACATTTCTGTCACCAGGTCTAGCAGAGTTAAATATCAATCTGTTTCATTCTTGGAGATATCTCAAACTGAGCCTCTGATCCAGTACTACCAGGAGAAACATGCACCAGTTCCTTAACCTTCTTGTGTGTCTTGCCAAGCAATCAGAAAAAGACATAGTCATACTTCTGAACACTGATATTCCTGCATAGGAGACACGGTTATACAAGTCTCTGGTACATGGTGGATATGAAACTGAATGAAGCAAAAGTGGCTTGTCGTATCTCTGAATGGTTCAGACAATTACACATCAGGAGCCTCAGCCCCCTGGGTCCCTTCAATTAATCAATAATGAATTTCACAATAAGTGGTGTAGGCAGCAAGAAATAGGGCAAAAATGAAATGGTTAAGTAACAATGCCAGAGATGATGATACTGATCATGCTAAGGAAGGGACAGTCCAGAGGAAGAGGAGATCCACACCTAGAGGGACGGAGCAAGGGCAACCTCTGGGGGAAGACCTGAATCAACCTTGAGAAGTGAGCCCTGGGTGCGGCAATGGGCAGAGAGCCCGTGCAGGAGGAAGGGTGAAGGCAAAGCCAGGGAGAAATTAAATTGTCTTTAAGGAATGCTGACTGGGCTTCTGTAAATTCATCAAGGGACAGTAGTTGTCCCTTGGACTGAGTTAAGGCAAAACTGAAGTTTTATTTTATTCTTTTTGTTGATTGTGCCCCCGCCCCCAGCTTTGTAAAAAATTGATGAGCTAGGGGTGTTGCTCAGTGGTAGAGCACTTGCCTCACATGCTTGAGGCCCTGGGTTCCCTCCCCAGCAGTGAAAAAAAAAAAAAAGGACTTGAGGTAGCCACAGAGAAGTTTGACCTTTATCCTATAAGTAGGCTTGAGATCAATGTGTGGGGTTTTGTTGTTGGTTTTTGTTGTTGTTGTTTGAAGAAGGTGTTGGTGTTATTTTGTGTTTTGGATACTGGGGATTGAATCCAGGGGCACTTTACCACTGAGCCACATCCACAGCCCTTTTGATTTTTTATTTTGAGACAGACTCTCACTAAGTTGCTTAGGGCCTCGCTAAGTTGCTGAGGCTGTCTTCAAACTTGAAATTCGCCTGCCTCAGCTTCCTGAGTCACCTGGGATTACAGGTGAGTACACCACACCCAGCTTCAACTGTGCATCTGGAAGGCTCATTGGTTGACCCCTCAGGCAGCCCTCCTGCCATGTCCCTCCTTGGTCCTTGACCCCCCTTATGGCCTGACAGAGCACCATAGGCTCTAACCAGCTCTATGTTTAGGGTAGGGGTTCCTGACTGAAACTCTTTACTTTTTGTGTTTTTGTGTTTTGTTTTGGGGGCACTAAAGATTGAGCTCAAAGCTTCATGCTAGGAAAGCACTCTACCACTGAGCTACGTCCTAGCACTTTTTTTATTTTGAGACAGGGTCTCACTAAGTTGTGTTGCCCTGGCCGGCCTAGAACTTGTGATCCTCCTGCCTCAACCCGGAGAGTATCCGGGATTACAGGTGTGAGCCACTACAACCCAACCACTCTTCATTATCTCAAAAAAAATGAAAATCATACATGTACCAAGATAAGGCTGAGCGGCCTGCCTTGACTATAAGACCATTCTTTTTTTTTTTAGATCAATTCAGCATGAGGCTCTACTTATTTTCTGAAATTCAGAGCAAGCAATTCTTGGATCTATGAAAAAAAAAAAAAGAAAACAAGTAAATTATGGCTTACATATAATAAAAAGAAATGGAGTAGCTTGGCATAGTGGCGCCCCCTGTAATCCCAGCAACCTGGGAGGCTGAGGCAGGAGAATTGCAAGTTCAAGACCAGCCTCAGCAACTTAGCAAGACCTGTCTCAAAATAAAAAGAACTGGAGAAAAGAATGTAGCCCCACGGTAAAGCACCCTTGAGTTCAATCCCCAGTACAAGAAAGAAAAAAAGAAAGAAAACCAGGAAAGAACAGGAAGAAAGAAAATAAAAGAAATGGTGGCCCATGCCTGCAATCCCAGGGACTCTGGAGGATCAGGCTGGAAGATCACAAGCTTGATGCCAGCCTCAGCAACTTAGCAAGGCCCTGTCTCAAAATGAAAAATAAAAAGCTGGGGATGTAGCTCAGTGACACAATGCCCCTGGGTTCAGTCCCAGGTACCACACAAAAAAGAAAAAAAAAAGAAAAGAACGAAAGAAATGTTTCAAAGCATAGGGGAGAACAAGGAGTTGAAGAGGCAGAATCCATGGGCTCTTCAGATGGCAAAGGGGGAAGAGGCTGGGAAGCAGGCTTTAGGGAAAGTAAAAGATGTTTTTCTTCTCAAAATAATGAAGCTTTTCCATAGTAAGAGGTGGGCACAGAAGAATCCACTCGCTGTGCAGGCGACCGCACAGGGAGAGGAAGGAGCAGCTGGCCCTGCAGGGTGAGGGGAGGAATCGGGCCGCTGCTCTGCTGGGAGGTGTCTGGAGGCAGCAGGGCACCCAGGGAGCCACGGCACTCACTTTGGCTGGGTCATAGTAATGCAGGAAAGCAGGGTCCCTCCTCAGAACAAAGCGTCGCACCTTCCAGTTTTTCCTCTTGTGACCCTGCAGCAAAGAAACGGATCCACGGTCCTTGGTGACAGCTCTCCATCTTCTTCCACTTCCCTGCACCAAACCCCAACAAGCCAGCCTACCCCAATAAAAACCACATTAAAAACAAAAGAGTCTGGCTGGGCACAGTGGCACTGCCTGTATTCCCAGCAACTCAAGAGACTGGGTCAGGAGGATGGCAAGTTCAAGGCCAGCCTCAGCAATTTATCGAGGCCCTGCCTCAAAATAAAAAATAAAAAATGTGGGGCTGGGGTTGTGGCTCAGTGGTAGAGCGCTGCCTAGCACACGTGAGGCCCTGCGTTCAATCCTCAGAACCACATAAAAATAAACAAATAAAATAAAGGTATGGTGTCCACTTACAACTAAAATTTTGTTTAAATCTTTAAATAAATAAATAAATAAAATGTAGCTCAATGATAAAGCACTCATGGGTTTAATCCCCAGTCAAAAATAAAAATAAAAAATAAAAAAATAAGTAAATAATAACAGTCCACAGGACACCTGAAGATTGCAATGATATGTCACAGACTTCACATGACATGACCCCCTGTTTAGTGAGCCTCCTGTAAAAACACCCTCATATTTAGTTGACAGAGCCAAGGACAGTTGGCATCAAAAGGAAGGGGATTGCATCATCCTGACATTACTTGGTGCAAAAGAGAGGGACAGAGGCAGCAGGTGTCAACCTGAACCCAAGGCCACCAACTCCCACCAGCTTTTTAATGGTCAACTTAGTTCAAAAACAAACTACAGCTGCATGTATATTTGTGCATTTTTTACACATGCATACATCTACAGCAAAACCACCATTACATTCTGCATCAGAAAAAGAAGCAACCCATTATAGAACGCGATAAAAACTAAATGTGTAAAAGGTTAATCTGCATGTGTGTGTGGAGAAAGACTCTCTTTGGCCTGAGACCCTAGATCATAAACCTTCTTTAGCCTCTGGCCTGAAAGACACTCATGAGTCTCTCCTGTACCCTCTTCATGCTCCTCCAGGGGCCTCAGTACTGCCCTCAGTAAGGACTCCTGTCAGGCTCAGCAGAAGCAGGGGCCTGGGGTCAACACACAGTCGTGTGGCTGGTAAAGAACCTAAACACAGACGGGGATCCTGTTGTGCAAGAAGCAGGTCACACAAATTTTTGAAATGAAACAATCATGCAGAAGTTGTTTGGGGTTTTTTTGTTTGTTTTTGGTACCAGAGATTAAACACAGGGGTGTTTAATTACTAAATCATATCCCCAGCCTTTTTTTTCTTTTCATTAATTTGTTCTGATTAGTAATAAATGACAGTAGAATGCACTTTGACACATCATACATAAATGGAGTATAACTTCTCATTCTTCTGACTGTACATGATGTAGAATCACACTAGTCATGTAATCATTTATGTACATAGGGTAATAATGTCTGATTCATTCTACTATCCTTTCTAACCCCCATACCTGCTCCCCTCCCTTCACTCCCCTCTGCCTCTATTTTTCCCTAGCCACCTCTCTTATTGTAAATTAGCATCCACATATCAGAGAAAATATTTAACCTTTGATTTTGGGGGACTGGCTTATTTCACTTAGCAAGATATTCTCCAGCTCCATCCATTCACCAGCAAATGCCATAATTTCACTCTTCTTTAAGGCTGAGTAATATTCCACTGTGTATATATACCACATTTTGAGGCAGAGCCTTGCTAAGTTGCTTCGGGCCTTGCTAAATTGCTTAGGCTGGCTTTGAATTTGTGATCCTCCTGCCTCAGCCTCCCGAGTTGTTCAGATTGCAGGTGTGCACCACCACACCCAGCCCAGAAGTTGCTTTTTAGTGCTGTGATGATTCCATGTGTTTATGCTTTTCCGGAATACTCCCCACAACTGGTACACATGTGATTGGGTGTGTGATGGTCTGACTGGCTTCTGCAACTGCTCTGCAGACCCTGCTGGTAATGGGGGTGTTCTAGCATTCTCAGTGCCCCCCAGGGTTTCCTTCCTGCCTCTCCTCAGCATCCCCCTCCTCCCTGTCAAAGGCAGCCATACCTGCTTGGACAGAAAGCCTTGCTTGACCACCAAGCCGCTTAACTCCACCGTGCTCAGACTGATTTCTTCCTTGGGGCTTGGCTTCTTCTTGTAGCTCTCAGCCTAGTGGGAAGGAGGGAGCAAGGACTATGCTACAGAAATAGCCCCAGGCCCAGGCTTGGGGCTGCAGGGGAAAGACAAAGCTGTCCCCAACCCTCGGCCTCTCCCTGTGCCCATTCTTTCTGCCTCTTCCCTCTCCCCTGGTGGCAAGAGGGGACCCACTAACTTACAAAAGTGTACAGGGCTGTGGAGTCGTCCAGGAACTGCTCAGACAGGTCACCGGAGCGAATGGCTCCCATGCTCCGGACACCCACAGGCCTGAGGAAGTTCTCCTCCATGAGCACAGAGGCCAGCGTCACCGCCTCCAGACGGCTGGCCGCGAAGCTGCTGGAGATGAGCCAGTCCACCAGAGAGGAGCCTGCATCAGGGCAAGGGCAGCACCCATCAGACCACGGGCACCCACCCACCCTCCTTAGGGTGCTTATCTGTGACCTTCCCCCTCCTCCTAGGCAGACTCGGGCTCTAGCCAAGAGCAGACTGAAGGCTGCACCGGCCACACACAGCTGCGGCCACACTCATGTGGCCATCTCAGGCCAGACCACTGCTCAGCAAATAGCTCTGGTTTCAATATGGGCTAGTCAAGCGCTCCACTGAGCCCCGGGTCCCAAGGGTCCCAAGTGTCCACCACCTCGCCCGGCCCCTGGGATGGGCAGGCTCACCCAGGAAGGTCTTTTTGTAGGTGCTTCCCTGCTCCATGTTGGGGCTTGGCCGGATCCCGCTGCTGCTATCATGCATCTTGTCCACGATGCGGCTGGTATGGAAGGAAGGCAAAGGAGAAGGATCCTCGTCACAGAGAGCTTCAAGGGAGGGCCCAAGAGCCACTGCCAGGGAATAAGGCACGTGGCAAGGGGTGTGATACACACCAGAGGGGAGGGGGCCTTCCATGACGCATCAGAATCTGATAGGATTCTCAGACATTTCTCTTCTCGGGCATCTAATCATTACCCTTGTAGTGAGGCGAAAGAGCTGTGGATTTACTTAAAAGCAACAATAGTGCTGAGGGTATAGCTCAGTGGGAGAGAACTTGCCTAGCATGCACAAAACCCTAGGTTCAATCCCCAGGACAGCAAGACACAAAACATGAGTGTGCAGGAGCCGCCACGGTTCTCTATGATCTGCTGCATTCAGCTCAAATCCTCCAGCTACTTCTCAATGCTGAGCCTCTCTGAATCCAGCCACAACCCACCCACCCAGTCTTCCCCACATGTGCCACGGCTTACCAGCCCCTCGACACACAGAAAGTGCACAGGCCAGGTTTCAGTGCCTGGCATGGAGTTAAAAGCCCAGAATGGACGCACAATGTCTGTGTGTGCGTGTGTGTGTGTGTGTGTGTGTGTGTGTGTGTGTGTGATGGAACCCAGGCCTCACACATCCTAGGCAAGTGCTCTACCCTTGAGTCACTGGGGTGCATTCCCAGCCCACATCCCTCATCTGTGATGGGTGTGAGGGTTTGGCTGCCTGGGAGTGTTTGCAACATTCGTCCCTACTTTATCACCTCCACCTCTGATCAGCTTTCCTTCTGCTCTATGGGACGATCACTCCCTCCAACAGAAGATCTTTCCTCATTTTATGTGTATACACTGGGGTTGGAAGGCCGCAGAGATGAGATCCTGTTTACTCCTACCTGCCTCTGCTAAGCATCCAACACAGTACATGGCATGCAGTAGGCATTCAATAACTATTTATTTTCTTTCTGATTTTAAACATTGGTACATGATAATTGCACATATTTGTGAGGTACTCAGTAACAGTTTGTTGAATGAATGAACGAGGAACCCCCACCCAGCAAGACTGCAGCTGCTACCAGAAAACATCATCTGTGCCACCAGGCTACAAAAAGACCAGTGACCTGGTTGGTGGAGAGCCCTAAGAAACTGACACAGCCCTGAGCACCTGTCTAAAATGGAGTTGGGGGGGTCTCTACCTCCTTCACAAGGTGGGCAAAAGTGGCAAAGTTCTAAGAGGTTACACAGGAGTGGGGCTAGTGGTTCAGTTCCTTCCCAGGTCAGTATGACCCAGACAGGGACAGCTGACAGCCCTGAAGCACAAGGTGGTCTCAGCCAGGCCTGTGTAGCACCACAGAGCCCCCCTCCCCAAAGACCTCTCCCCTCCCCACTGGGCGCACACGCACAGGAGAGGCTGCAGAGAGGCCAGAGGCTGAAGGGGTGGGGCAGGCAGGGCACTCACTGCAGACTGATGTGAGGGGGCAGCTTGAAGGAGTTTTTTAATATGTGGAGCTGCTGGACCTTCCCGGGCTGCCCTGCATGGATGGCTCCTGTTATCTCGAAGGCCCATGCGTCCCTCTCCTCTCGAGAACAGGCCTCCAGGAAGTACTCTGTGGAAGTTCTGGTCTTCAGCTTAATGAGGAGCTGTGGGAAGAAAGAGTCAGACCGGCACTCAAAGGCACAACAGTCCAGAGCACGCGGTCAGCAGAAACGACAGGGCCAAGGTGGGGTAGTCCAGTGACCGCCTGTGCCCTGGCCCCTTGTCTATACCCCAGTGGTCTGTGAAACTTCGGTCAGACACTTCCAGCAGTGGGGAGCTCATGGCCTCCTAAGGCAGCCTTTCCCCTTGGGGCAGATTAGTCAGCACAAGGACTGCTTCCAGGACACTGTCCTGATTCTGACTCTGGGGTCACGCAGTCTCTCCTCCCACGACAGCTTTGCACTGAAATGGGAAGCATTCAGCCTCTGCAGCCAGGCTGAATGGGACCAAGACCCACCTCTGCCCCTTAGCTAGAGATGCTCACTGAGTCTGAGTTTCTTACTAATGGTCACCTTGAATAAAACTGTTAGTGACACCACCTTTGACCCTCTTTTCCCTCCAGTTTAAACATTCCCAGGTCTTTCACACATTCCACTGACATCAGGAGAAAGAGATAAGGCAGGCAGGACTGGGAGATGGGCCCCCGGGGAACTTCCTGGGCAGTAAAGCACAATCAGCACCTGCAGATATTTGCTAAGAAACTTACAAAAAGGTTATTTTAAAATCAGGATCTACGTGACTGGGATCCATGCCTCTCCAAAGAGGGGAAATGCCTGGTGGATATTTTGATGGGCCTAAAGGCTGCACGAGTACCTCATGGACAATAAACACCACACCCAGGATTGGGCAGGGGCTGACTTCCTTAAACTTATATAAACTATATAAACTCCTAGACAAGAGTCACTCTTTGGTATCCCTCTCTTGAGACCCCTCTCTCTTTGAGAGCTCTGCTTTCTTCCTCTTACTCTAATAAGTAATTATTATTACTTATTATTATCTGTTATTTTATTATTAATAATAACTATTAATAATAGTATCAATAATTATTATTATTACTTATTATTTTACTCTCACCCTTGTATCCGAGGTTCTCATTCTTCACATTCATGAAACAAGAACCCAACTCCATGCTCTGTGTTATGATATGATATAGTTTACACTCCTTCTCAACCAGTTTACTATATTTGCAGTGCTGGGGATTGAACCTAGGCCTTGGGCGTACTAGGCAACCATTCTACCACTGAGCCACATCCCCAACCCTCAACCAGTTCACTCTTGCTAAGTGTTCTGCACATACTGAGCACCCTCACAGATGGCCCACGGAATAGAATACCCTGCTCCAGGATCTGAGGGGTGCAAAACATCAGAGGCTACCGCCTCGGAGCACAGGAGTGTGGGCAGCTCCGGGCACTGTAGAGTCTTTCATTTTTCCATCTTTCATTTATTTATTTTTTGGTCCTGGGGATTGAACTCAGGGGCTTACCACTGAGCCACGTTTCCAGCCCTTTTTATTTTCTATTTTGAGATAGGGTCTCACTAAGTTGCTGAGGCTAGCCTTGAACATGAGCTCCACCTGCCTCGGCTTCCCAAATCACTGAGATTACGGGTGTGTGCCACTGCACCTGGCACTTTTTAATTTAAATGGGCATTTAAGGAGTTTCTTTGACAAGTTGAGGGATCTTTGTCATCCAAGTAGGCCAGGTCTACCACTTCTGAAACATCCTACTTCATTCTGATTCTGCTTCCCAAATGTCAACTCCCAACTTATTTTGCTTGCAAACTTAATATTCTTCACCTAAACTAATAGTGAAAATGGTGAATAAGGCATGGCTGGCTCACGGCCCCAAGGAACCCCATGAAGATATTCCTCCAAGTTGACATTCACTCATCAGTATCATGGAAGAAGAGAGTGAAATCAGATCCAGAACCTGTACAGTCAGTCTGCAATTAACCATTTTAATGAAAAGAATTTCAGGAGAGACTAGAAATTTTAAAAAAAAAAATCTAGGTGCACCCTTTTTTACAGCTTCCGTAATTTTATATATACTTTATGATTTGTTATTAGTGGATCTGTTGGCTACTCTCAGTCTCTTTTAGTCCAAGTACTCATGAACTAAGCAAATCACAAATCCGCTTGAGAATTTTATGTAGAATTAACATGAAGCTCATAACTCCAGCAAATTTAGCCTGTTTCTCTTTTTTGAAATTTAAACCATAGTTTTGAACATGAGCTCCACCTGCCTCGGCTTCCCAAGTCACTGAGATTACAGGTGTGTGCCACTGCTCTCCATCCCATCTACCAATACCTCTGCTCTCCACTGTTTCCTAAAGATTATTAAGAGATATCAGGTCAACAAGTTAGCTGGGAGTGGTGGCTCACGCCTGTAATTCCAGCTACTTGGGAGACTGAGGCAGGAAGACTGCAAGTTCAAGGCCAGCCTGGGCAACTTAGTGAGACCCTGTCTCAAAATAAAAATAAAAAGTGCTAGGGGTATATTTCAGTGGTAAAGCACCCCTGGGTTTAATTCCCATACCACAGATACACAAAAAAAGAGGTGGTAGGTCAACAAATTAACCTATGAGTTCAGGGGTTTCATTTATTGCAATTTTTTTTTTGTACTAGGATTGAACTCCAGGGGTGCTTAATCACTGAGCCACATCCCCAGTCCTTTTTTTTGAGACAGGGTCTCACTAAGTTGCTTAGGGCCTTACTTTTGCCAAGGCTTGCTTTGAACTCGTGATCTCCTGTCTCAGTCTCCCAAGTCACTGGGATCACAGGTGTGTGCCACCATGCCTTTCTCCATAAAGCATCTAAACCATGTCTTCATATCCCCATATCTTCATAGGAGATATTTGGGTGTAATTATCTCATCCCATCTTACAGACGACAATGATGACTGAGAGAGGTTTAACTACTGGTCCGAGGTCAGGTACCTGGGAGATGGTTGAGCCATGACTTGAACCCAAGTCTTTCAATTATAACTCCGAGCTCTTCCCATTACCCACACCACCTTCCCAAAGAGCCAGAGGTGAGGAGTGTCTGGGGTGGGGAGCTGGACAGCAGGAACCTTCACATACCGGACGGTTTTCATAATCCAGGCAGGGGCAGGTGATGGTGCAGCCATCCAGGAGGATCCGGCCCTTGGGAGGGGCCACTCTCCGACCCCCCTCAAGCTTGTAGTACAGCAGTGTGTTCTGCCGAAGGATGAACCATCGCACCTTCCAGTTGTGGACAATGTGGCCCTGTGAACAGACAGGAAAGCCCGAGGTGAGGGAGAAAGGGGAGGACACCATGTTCATGGAGAGTGCTAACCAGATGTGCTATGGAAACAGAGTCACAGCAGTATTTTGGATCTTTCTCAGTCATTTCTTTGGGATATCTGGCAAATACCTTTGGCACTGACCTTCTGGTTGCCATTTGGCCTTTTTCTGGTTATAAATTTGTGTGTGTTATGTAGTGTTGAGAGTGGAATCCAGACCTTGCACATGCAGGCAAGTGCTCTACCACAGAGCTATACCCACCATCTGTTCCTGGTCATGAACCTTTAGATAAACTGCAAATTATTAAGAAGAAAAAAAGTCACACGCCTATCATTCTGCTACTAAGAGACAGCCACTGTTAACATTTGACACTTCCTTTCAGTCTTTTTCCCTTTTAGTTTTCACTTTAAAAAAAATAGACCATATTTATCAGTGGTAGAGCACTTGCCTAGAATATGCAAGGCCCTGGGTTCAATCCCCAGTTCTGAAAAGAAAAAAATAAATATCATATTACAAGCCAGAAGTGGTGGTGCATGCCTATAATTCTAGTGACTTGGGTGGCTGAGACAGGAGAATTGCAATTTCAAGACCAGCCTTAGCAACTTAGTGAGGCCCTAAGTAACTTAGAGAGAGATCCTGTCTCAAAATAAAAAATTAGCTAAAAGGACTGGGTATGTGGCTCCGTGGTAAAGTGCCCCTGGATTCAATCCACAGCATCACTCACACACACATAAAAAGACCATATTACATATGGCTTTATTTTCTCACTTTTGTCTTGTTTAGCCTTGCTGAGCATTTTCTCACACCATTATATTTCTTTTTTCATATATATATGAAACAGTATTTATTAGAGAATATTTGGGAAAGTAGTAGGAAGGAAGAAAAACAAATTCATGACCTGCCTTACAAGGTAGTGGCCAGATCAACATTTGAGACACTCATTCCAGTCCTTTTGCTGTATATTTTTAAAAGCACGAACACATGACATGTCAACATGGGTCACCAGCATTTTAAAAACACATCTTCTGACTTTAAAGTGGAAGCATACACAGAAAATTTGGAAAACACTGAAAAGTGGAAAGGAAATTAAAGTCACCTACCATCTCATTAGTCAAAAGTAACCACAGCTAATATTTTCATACACTTTCTTAGTTGTTTTTATCCATTTTCTTTTTACACAGTTAAGTTTATAGTATACGAGATTCTTCAGTCTAATTAACAAAGGTTTGAAAGCATGATGACAAAGACAGACTTGGGAACAGTATTTGCCCCTCAAATTATCTATATGTTTTTTAAAGAGGCAGAAAATACACAGCCACATCAGTGTTTATAGCAGCACAATTCACAATAGCTAAACTGTGGAGCCAACCTGGATGCCCTTCAATAAATGAATGGATAAAAAAAAATGTGGCACGAATACACAACAGAATATTACTCAGTAATAAAAGAGAATAAAATCATGGCATTTGCAGGTAAATGGATGGAGTTAGAGAAGATAATGCTAAGTGAACTTAGCCAATCCCAAAAAAACAAATGCCGAATGTTTTCTTTGATATAAGGAGGCTGATTCATAGTGGGGTAGGGAGGGGGAGCATGGGAGGAATAGACAACTCTAGATAGGGCAGAGGGGTTGGAGGGGAAGAGAGGGGGGCATGGGGTTATAAATGATGGTGGAATATGACTGACATTATTATCCAAAGTACAGGTATGAATACACGAATTGGTGTGAATATAGTTTGTATACAGCCAGAGATATGAAAAATTGTGCTGTATATGTGTAATAAGAATTGTAATGCACTCCGCTGTCATATATTAAAAAAGAAACTAAAAAAAAAGAGGCAGAAAATAAACTAAAAAAAAAAGAGGCAGAAAATAATCACTCAATGTTCCCTTTCCATTTATAAAGCAATCAAAATATGTATCAGTCAACCAATGGCTGAATAGCATACAGAATATGATTTCCATAATTGGGTGATAATATAGTGTTTTTGAGTTATGTAAACTATGTGATTGTGCATTCATGTGTAAACCTATGTGTATCTCTTCTGTCCAAAAGATTTTATCACTTCCTGATGTAAATATAATTTTTAATTTTATGTTTGCTTTAGATTTTATTTCAATCAAATAAGAGTTACATGTAAGGATGGCCTCACATGAAGCAGATTCACAACTTTGTCATTGACCTACTGTTTATTCTTTGTCTTAATAAAAAAAAACATTAAACTGTCTTCTATAGAAAAAAATATATATGTATCAATCAAAAGCCTGAGCTAAATTTCTACTTCAGTGAACCCTGACATGGAATACCACGTTTGTTTATTTTGTGTATCCAAATGGGCATGCACCATTTCATAAGAATATTCCATACACAAAACTTTCAACCACATTCTCCTAGGAAAGATAACACCTGTAGCTTCATTAAAAGCTTTACATGTCTCACAATGTAAAGTCTATAATGTGACTTAAACATTTTGCACACTCAGATTTACATAAAAGAGCTTTAGCAGGAAAATAAAGCATGATTGATAATAGCTCAAGGAGTTCTAATTGGTATAACAGACTTGGCCTTATCAAGTTCCAAAGAATTCATTATCAAAACTACAAACAAACCTTCAGCTGTGTATACTGTTACAAACCTTTACAATAGCTGTCAGGGGAAGTAGCCAGTACGTTTACATGTTGCTGAAGGCAAAGAGTTAGCAAATGCAGACTCCAGAGAGAATGCATGCTCCGCCCTACAGCTTCCTCTTAGACAGTCAGGAAACACTAAATGAAATCATCCTAAAGGAAAATCACAACACCTTGCTGCCCAGCGTCCCCTCTTCAAAAGCTCTCTGTGAGAGCCCTCAGCTCAACACAGAAGGGCATGTAGTCGTCTAAGGTGATCTTTCCACTGGTGCTGTATTGTTTTGCAATTGAACTCAGTTTGGGGAGTCGCCTCAGCGCCTGTTGTCCTTAGTGCCTTCTGCAGTTCTTGAGGATCCCCAGTTCTACTCCTACCACCATCAAAACTGATGAAGTGTTGTCTCCAGCCATTCAATGCAGCCCAGAGTTCTTTAAATTCATTGAAGCCCATCATGCCAAACCTGTCTATATCCACCATTGAAATTGCAAGCTGACAAGTCACCAGGTTAAAAGGTTTGTATCCTCAAAAAAATAAATAAATAAATAAATAAAAAAGGTTTGTATCCTCCAGCAATGCACAACTATGGCAGACATCTCTGCAATTCAGCAGCATCTATTTGCTCATCCTGTCCTGCTATAGCAGCAAAGTAACCACACAGAGGATTCTGCGTTTGTCCTCCGGGAGCCCCTCCATACTTGCCAGTACTCACGGCTGGCACCAGGGTGCCCCCAGGTAGCCTTGGTGCAGATCGAGCTCTACCTCCCCACCCCAGGGCAACTCTTCTTCTCTTCCTCCTTCTCCTCCTTCCTCCTCCTCCTCTCTCCTCCTCCTCCTTCTCCTCCTCCTCCTCCTCTTCCTCCTCCTCCTTCTTGTAGTAGGAATTGAACCCAGGGGAGCTTTACCACTGACTTACATCTCCAGTCCTTTTTAATTTTGTTTTTAATTTAGAGGTAGGATCTTGCCAAGTTGCCCAGGTTGGCCTTGAACTTGCTATCTTCCTGCTTGAGCCTCCAGATTAACTGAGATTACAGGCCTGTGCCACTGTGCCCTAAAATATTCTTTTTTTAAAATATTGCTTTTAGTTATACATGGACACATACCTTTATTTTGTTTATTTATTTCTTATCTGGTGCTGAGGATTGAACCCAGTGCCTCACATGTACAAGGCAAGTGCTCTGCCACTGAGCCACAACCCCAGCCCCCTAGAATATTCTTTATGACTACTCTTCATATGTATAATTTACTTGCCAATCTCCTATTATTTGTGACTGAATTTGTTTTGATTTTTTTTTTGCTGTTATAAACCATGCTACAATGAGTATTCTCACACATAAATTTTGATTATGTCTCTAATTTTCTTTCCTTAAAATATAATCCCTAGAAAGAATGTTACTAGTCAAAGGGTCTGGGCAATCTCTAAAGCTGAAGCACCAGTCACTCTACAGCGCTAAGGGACCTGCCAGGCTAGCCTAACCAGCTGCAGCGGGCATACAAGGCAGGTTGTTTGAGATGTTCTCAGATGGGTCAGCATAGTCAGGTGCAGGCAGAGAACTAGTTTCTAGAACATACCAATGGATAGAGGAATTCTGCTGAGGGACTGGAAAGTAGGGTTTGGTACACAGGAAAGCACCTTCTTGGCATATTTCTAAGCAGAACCCAATTTAGAACTATGTTCTAACCTAGAAAGATGAGCTTTATCTGGATCAAAGACCATGTCCCGAAATCACTCATGGCCTTGCCTAGCATTTATTAATATCAAAGACCCCTTCCGTTCTCATATCTGTGGTGCTATGATTCCATTCCATGCTCGGCACATAATGAGAACTATTAGGTTATCAAAAGTTGTAGAACCAGGCACGGTGGCACAGGTCTATAATCCCAACTACTCAGGAGACTGAGGCAGGAGGATCACAAGTTTAAGGGCAGCCTGGGCAATTTAGTGAGATCCTGCCTCAAAAAAAGAGAAAGGGCTGGGGATGTAGTTCAATAGGAGAGCAGCCTGGGTTCAATCCCCAGAACCACCACCACAACAGAAAAGAACAGGATCCCTTCCCTTTGTTCCTGACAAAAGGTACATGCAGTCCGAGGATTGACAGTTGTACCTGACATAGGAAGACACATTTAAAGGAACAAAAAAGATGTAAATCTGACTCCTCAGCTGTTAGGGCCCTCTGCTTCTCTCTACATGGTCCAGTCTCTGGTCCTCATTCCCTGGGAGCCCCCTGCTGTGGGGGTCTTGACACTCCTGGCACTAGCCAGGCTGGCCTGGGGCTTCTGGATGCTGAAGAATTCAAGGCAGAAAATGACTGGCACACCAGGTCGTAGCTGGGCTAGGGAGAAGAGCATGCAAGGTTAATGGATGGTACAGGTGCTGTCATCAGGTGAAGAGAGGGAAAATAATCTGAAACCTTAAAACATGGATCTTTTAGGCTGACTTGCGTGCCTCCAAATTCATACGCTGAAGTCCCAACCCCATACCTCAGAATGAGACTGTAAGGGGAGACAGCCTTTTAAAGAAGTGATTAAGTTAAAATGGGATCATTAGGTGGGCACTGATCCAATCTGACTGGTGTCCTTATACGAAGAGATTTGGACACACACAGAAACACCAGAGATCTACATTCCACAAGAAAGACCATGTGAAGACACAGCAAGAAGCAGCCATCCACAAGCCAAGCAGAAAATCCTCAGAAGGAATCAAACCAGCCAACACCTTGATCTTGAACTTTGAGGCTCTAGAACTTTGAGAAAAGAAAAAAAAGAAAAACCCTCTGATGTTTAAGTCAGTTTGTGATACTTGTTATGACAGCCCTACCAAACTTCCCAAAAGGGAAAAGAGGAAGGAGGCCGGTGATGGAAGAGGAGAAAAATGTAACCAACAGATGCTGAGCAGAAAAAAACAAATACAGAGATGTACTTTCCTGGACAAAATGTTAAACTTCCCAGAATCCCTTGCACTTGGAGAATAGGTAGGTGACCAGGCTTCTGTCAATCCAAGGCAGAGCCCAGATGTGTGCTTGACAGCAAACAAACATGGGAAAATGGGAACTTCTGGCAAGGGCAATAGTAGGACAGTTTCTTCTGACACCCAGATCCTAGAGTTATCAAAGACAAGTGTCCAAAACTTTCAGCAACAAATTTTCCAGTAGAAACATCTTCTAACAGAGATAACACTAACCCACGGCATTGGGTGCTTTTGTCTGGCTGCAACATTCTTGGTTGTAAGGCATTCCAGCCTGATTCTCTGGCCTCACAAAAAATCCTGAGTTGCTGGGGGCAGTAGCACATATCTGTAATCCAGATACTTGGGAGGTTGAGGCAGAAGGATCTTAAGTTCAAGGGCAGCCTTGGAAACTTGGTGAGACCTGGTCACCTTCTTTCTTTTTTTTTTAATTGATTTTATTATTTTTTTAAAATACACGACAACAGTGGACTGCATTACAATCCTTATTACACATATAGAGCACAATTTTTCGTATCTCTGTATATAAAGTATGTTCATGTCAACTTATGCCATTATACATGTACTTTTCTTTGCATTACAATTCTTTTTTTTATTTTATTTTTTTAAAGAGAGAGAGAGAATTTTTTATTTATTTATTTTTTTTTTAGTTTTCGGTGGACACAACATCTTTATTTTATTTTTATGTGGTGCTAAGGATCGAACCCAGCACCTCACACATGCGAGACAAGCACTCTACCACTGAGCCATAACCCAGCCCCCTTACAATTCTTAATACACATATATACCACAATTTTTCATATCTCTGTTTGTATATAAGGTATGTTGACACCTAATTCAAGTCTTCATACATGTACTTTGTATAATGATGGAGACCTAGTCACTTTCCTATATTCAGATAATGAATGTGCTGAAAAAGAAATTAGGAAAACTATTCCATTACAATAACCTCAAATAAATAAAATACTAGAGCATTAATCTAACTATGAATATGAAGGTTCTCTAAAATGAAAACTATAAAATACTGAAGAAAAAAATTGAATAAGACATTAGAGGATGGAAAGGCATGTTCTTGGATAGGCAGAATTAATATTATCAAAATGGCTATATTACCAAAAGCAATATACACAGTGAATGCAGTTCCCATTAAAATCCCAATGACATTCCTCACAAAACTAGAAAAAGCAATTCTAAAATTCATTTGGAAAAATAAGAGACCCAGAATAGCCAAATAGTCAACTGACTGACAAGACTCCCCGTGATTCTCTCCTTCTCTTCACACATTTTAAAAGCGTCAGTCTGTGTGACTAGTAGAATATGGCATAGTGGTAAATCATTTCTGACAAGAGACGTTAAGGATGATGAAGATGTTGCTGCTGCTGCTGCTGATGTACTGGGGATTAAACTCAGGGGCGCTTTACCACTGAGCCATATCCCTGGCTCTTTTTACTTTTTGAGACAGGATCTGGATAAGTTGCTTAGAGCCTTGCTAAATTGCTGAGGCTCACCTCAAACTTGCAATCCTCCTGCTCAGACTCCCAAGTCACTGGTTAGCACAATTGCAGCCATCTTCCTTTCCCCAGCCCCCACTTTATGAATACTGTTCTTTCCCAAGAAACAGAAACTAGCCTGAGATAAAACCTACCAGCCTGGAGACGTGCTGCTCTCTCCCTGTTCTCTCACAAAGAGATGGGAGGAAACTTACTGCCCCCTGAGATGGGAACTTACTGATTTCCCTGTTTTCTCCTTGAGACTATAAAGGGACATGCTTGTTCTCCTATTCCCCCTCTGAGATAGGAAAACTGCCTGTCTCTGTTCCCAGGAAACAAATTTGCCTTCCACAAGATGAGGGGATGCTTAGTTTGTCAGTCAAGACTACACCCGCCCCTAGTGCATGGCCAGGATTCTAGCCTATGAAAGATAACACTCAAGGGGAAGTTGCTACTGTTCTCCCTCCTTGCTACTGCTGTCCCTCTCTTGTACAGAGCAGCCTCGTCAGGCTCCTGACAATAAATCCACTTCTTATCCCAGGTGTGTGTGCTGCACCACTTTTCTTTCAGCTGGGATTATAGGACTGCACCACCAATTACAACATTAGGTCATAAAAGATTCTGCAGCTTCTTATTGGTTCGTGCAAACTCTCTCTGTCTCTCTCCCTTTCTGATCATTTGCTCTGGGGAAAGTAGCTTCCACATGGTGAGCAGCCCTATAGAGAGGTGAGGACCTTAGGCCTGGGAGTGAGCTTGGAAGTGAACCCTCCTGCTGACCAGGTCAGGTGACTGTCTCATCAAGGGCAACGCTTTGCAACCTCAGAAGAGACCTCGAGCCAAAATCTTACAGCTAGGTTTCCTGTGTACTGGACTCTCAGAAACTGTGAGACAATAATTGCTTGATGTTTTAAGATGTTAAGTTTGGGGCTAATTTATTACAAACAATAGGTAATTGATAGATACCTAACACCAAGGAGGAGTCCAGGTGGACGAGAAAGCACAGAAGAGGTAGAATGGGGTTAGGCATATTCCCTGCTGATACTGGAGCTGTCTTTTTAAACTTTTTAAAGATTATCCCCTGACATTTTTAAATTGGTGCATTAGAGTTGTATGCAATGATGGGATTTGCTGTTACATATTTGTACATGCACACAATGAAACCATATAATTCGACCAGTATCACTCCCCAGTACTTCCCCCTCCCTCCCTCCCACTCCCCAGTCCCTTGCTTCTACTGATCTCCCCTTGATTTTCACGAGATTCCCCTCCCCCACCTTTATTTTCCTTTTTCCTCTCTAGCTTCTACATATGAAAGAAAACATACAACCCTTGACCTTCTGAGTTTGACTTATTTCACTTAACATGATGGTCTCTAGTTCCACACATTTTCCTGCAAGTGACATAATTTCATTTTTCTTTATGGCTGAATAAAATTCCATTTTATATATATATATAAAATATATATATATATTTATATATATATATATATAAAATGGAATATATATATAATGGAAAATATATATATATATATATATATATATATATATATATATATCACATTTTCTTTATCCATTCATCCACTGATGGACACCTAGGCTGCTTCTACAGTTTAGCTGTTGTAAATTGTGCTGTTATAAACATGAGTATGCATGTGACATTATATTATGACTTTAATTCTTTAGGATAAATACCTAGGAATGATATAGCTGGGTTATATGGTCATTCCATGCCAAGTCTGTGTGTGTGTGTGTGTGTGTGTGTGTTGCTGGGGATTGAACCCAGAGCCTCGCAAGGCAAGCACTCTACCCCCTGAGCTATGTCCCCAGACCCCATGCCTAGTCTTTTGAGGAACCTCCATACTGATCTTCGTAGTGGTTATACTAATTTACAATCCCAGCAACAGTGTTCCTTTTCCCCCACTTTCTCTCCAGCATTTATTATTATTTTTATTTTTGATGACTGCCATCTGACTGGTGTGAGAGGAGATTTCAGTGTAGTTTTGATTTTCATTTTCCTAATTGCTAATGATATTAAACCTTTTTTCATATATGTGTTGACAATTTGTATTTCTTCTTTGGAGAAGTGTCTATTTAATTCTTTTGGGGGGCTGAGTCTTGAAGGCTGTGTGGAGTTGTCGGGTCAGGAAGGCTCGAAAGGCTTTGAATAACGCCACTGTCAGGGAGAGGGCGCAGCTCAGTGGTAGAGAAAGAACTTGTCTAGCGTGAGCAAGGCCCTGGATTCCATCCCCAGAACCACAAAACAAAACAAAACAATGCTAATGCTAATGCTTTGGGGAAATTCCCCATAGGCTCACATATCTTGGGCTCCAAGGCCTGTGGGGAAGAAAGAGGGGAAGTGACAGGGACTAAGTCACCAAGGGCTTCAGGTTCCGTGTTGCAGTTTGATTTTAATATTGGGAGGGGAGTTCTTGAAGAATTCTAAGCAGAAGTTCAATAGGTTTAGATTCTTGTGTTAAAATTATCACTCTGGCTAGGCGAGTGGCACTTGCCTATAATCCCATCAACCCAGGAGCCTGACGCAGGAGATCACGAGTTCAAGGCCAGCCTCAGAAACTTAGCTAGACTGTCTCAGAATAAAAAATAAAAAGGGCTGGGAATGTTGCTCAGTGGTAAAGTGTCCCTGGGTTCGATTCCCAGTCCCTGCCTCCCTCCCTCACAAAAAAGAGAAAGAAAGAGATCACTGATTGTTTTTATTTTTTCTTTCTTTCTTTCTTTTTTTTTTTTTTTGGTATCAGGGACTGAACGCAGGAGTGCTTAACCACTGAGCTACATCCCCAACTCATTTTGCTGTTGTTGTTGTTGTGAGAGAAGGTCTCTCTTTTTTATATATATACCTGGGATTGAACTCGTGGGTGCTTAACCACTAAGCCACATTTCCAACCCTTTTCTATATTAAATCAAATTAATTAATTAATCAATCTATTTTTTATTTTTGGTCCTGGGGATTGAACTCAGGGGCACTCAACTACTGAGCTACAGACCCAGCCCTTTGTTGCATTTTATTTAGAGACAGAGCCTCACTGAGTTGCTTAGGCCCTCACTAAATTGCTGAGGCTGACTTTGAACTCACCATCCTCCTGCCTCAGCCTCCTGAGCAGCTGGGATCATAGGTGTGCAGCACTGCACCTGCCCAGCATAGAAAGAGACCCCACCCTGCCTAGGAAGAGACCACTGAATGAAGCAAATGAGGCTGCAGTAGGGAGCTCAGCTGGAAGCTGCTGGAACATTACACAAAACTAGTATGAAGGCACCAGGGTCCCTGATCTACAGTAAGTGACACAGTGAGCATGGTTGTAAGTAACTGGTCCAAAGTCACTGGACCAAGTGGGTCAGGGACTAAAAACAGTGGTAAAGCTGAGAAAGAACCCAGGCCTCTCTCTACCAGCACATTTGTCCCCAGGCACAGAGAAGCCTCCCTCTTTATACACCTTGTCTGCAAGTAGCTGGCTGTGACCAGAGGCCAGTTGGAGCACTGAGTGGCTGAGTTTCAGGTGCCCTTTTAGAAGAAAGAGGGGGCCATAAGATGGGATGGCACCTCAGGGCTGGGATTAGGTGACACAGAATGTCTCAGCTGAAGAGACCGTTAGGAAAGGCCTACTCTACCCCCAACTTTAAAGATGAGGAAACAGGGGCCCAAAACAGTCTGCCCAAGGCCCTACAATCCTCTCTCCCCCGCCCAAAAGCAAAGATGGTACTTATTACAGGATAAATTGTATCTCTCAAAAAGATACCTTGAGGTTCTAACCTCTGGTACCTGTGAATGTGATCTTATTCGGAAATTAAGTCTTTGTAGATGTAATTAAATTAAAATGAAGTCATACCAGATGAGGGTGGGTACTAACCCAGTGTGACTGGAGTCCTTATGTTATTGTCAAGGTCCAGGTCCTTGGTGACCCAAAGAAAGAATTGAGCAAGACATACACAAGTAACAGGCAAAGTATAGATGACGGTGGAAGTAGCACTCGGTAAGGTACAGCAGAGCAGAATAGGCCAAGCAACAGAAGCTCAGGGCCCTGATGTCTGGAAATCAGTGTCTTACAATGCTGAGCTGTGCGGCATTCTCTTCCCCACACAGACCTGATTGAAGACCTTACCCCACTTTCCCCCTGTTGGTTATCTTATGATACCTGATTGGAATATTGTCTAATTTTCCACCTCTAGTTACTTTAGAAAACCTAATTCGCATACCATCTAATTTACCCCCATTGGTCATTTTATTTTTTATTATTTTTTCTTAGTTGGTCTTTTTTTTTTTCATTTGTTCTAATTAGTTATACATGACAGTAGAATGCCTTTTGACACATCATACATAAATGGAGTATAACGTCTCATTCTTCTGGTTGTACATGATGTAGAGTTACACCAGTCGGGTAATCATATATGCACATAGAGTCATAATGTCTGATTCATTCTACTATCCTTCCTATCCCATTGGTCATTTTAAAACACCAAACCTGTGCTGAGAATTGTCATGGTGATAAGTCCTCAGGGGAGGGAGCTGTCATGGTAATGGGATTTACCATAAACAGGGACATGACTCTTCCTGTCTAGTCCTCCATCAGCATCCTTTATACCCTGCCTCCACATCTTGGCATCCTGAATGCCTACCTGACACTTAGAGGAAGAGGAAAATTTGGACACCAACAGACATGCAGGGAGAAGATAGACATGTGATGACCCAGAGATTGCAGAGACACATCTATAAGGCAAGGAACACCAAGAATTGACAAAGATCCTACCCAATAGGTTTCAGAGGGAGCATGGCCCTGCCTACACCTTGATTTTGGACTTCCAGCCTCCAGAACTCCTTCTGGTCTTTCTATTTCTATGCATATCTTTTCTTTTCTCATATCTTGTGTCTTTTTAACTCCTTGGATTTTAACACAATAAACATTTTTAACATCCACATAACCATAATTTAACTAATCATTTATTTATTTAGGAGGACATATTTGTAGTTTCTAGGTTGTTTTCAAACATAGATCTAAGACTTTGTTCATAAAGTATTTCCTTGGGATGGAGTCCTATATATAAAATTCCCAGGTCAAAGTGTTAACATTGTGATGTGGTTCAGGATAATGAGCCCTGTGGCGATGCCTCAAAGTGCCCCTACCTCTGCGGGACACCTACCTGTGGTCCCACCACCCAGGCTTCCTGCCTCCTTCCCCCCTCTCTCCTGATAGCCAAACCCTGTGAGCTCCCTGCATTTTGCCTGCAGCTTTGCTTCCTTCTTGTCTGGGCGGGATTAGGAACCAAATCCATCATGCCCCTGCCTGTCTCCAGCATGGCCCTCCCGCTGCTGAAAGCTGATGACTATGCTGTACTGTGGCTTTTAGCTGGGCCCTGCCCCCACCTCTGGGCTGTAAACCCTGCTAAACCTTCAGACTCCTAGTGTCCTGCTCCTGTAACTTTCAGTGGACACAGGGGCTGCTGGTCAACTTGGCAGATAAAGGGACACAGAGCATGGTGATTGGGACTGATCAGCAGGTGGTGCCCATAGCAGGGGCATTGAGGCCACCTTCCTCAGGGAGCAGGAAGAGGCGTGGATTCCACTTGCCTTAGGATCAGACTTCAAATCCCACACTTTGGGTTTGGCTGAAATGAGGTATTTGGGTATTTCAACCAAGCCCTTTTCTTTTGGTAGGCTGGGGGGCCATATGGTTCTCACTTCTCTGCACCCTGGCTTTCCTAAGCAGGTCATCTGACTCAGTGTGGTAGCAGAGGTGGGAAATCATGTAGGTAACCCCTGGAATAGAGCCCCATCTGAGGGGGACTAACCTCAAGTAAACTCCAGCCCTCCATAGGCCCCTACCAGGGACTGGTGATCCACAGTTGGACCAAAACTCTCCACCCACCTCATCCCACCACCTCAAGCTACAGTGCAGTGGGAGACAGCAGAAGTCCCCCCACAGGTTGTGCAGCGACCTCCACAGACCCTAGGGGACCAGGCTGTCATCATAGTCACAGGGGCATGAAGTGGGCATGGAATTCTGGGACTGCTCATGTTCAGTCTGACCCTTGATCTGGCATCAGCCTCCTATCCTCCTTACAGCTTTGAGCAAATAACACACCTGCCTTCTAATATCAAATACCGTGCAATACAAGGTGGACACACTATAAATGGAATAAGAAAACAATTTGAGCCTTCAGGGCAGATAGAGCTGATCTGGCCACCAGGAAAGGCAGTAAGAGGGAGAGTCCCTTCATCCCTCATCACCCTGTCCCAAAGCTGTAACTCAGGGGAAAGAGCAAAATGCTCAGTCCCAGATTCATTTATCTGCATGTTATATTATGATGTTAGCTAAAACAGTTACTGTTAACATCAGGGTTAATTTTTTTTTTTTTAATTTTGTGTTTGGTGCTGAGGATCGAATTTAGGGTCCTGCAAATGTCAGGCAAGCATTCTACCATTAAACTACAACTTCACTCCTAAAAATTCTTTAAAATATCAAAGGTGGTATTTGATATCCCCTCTTGTGGCTGCTCTTTCATTCATTTTCCACCTTGACTGCAAGCATTCTGCTTTTGTTTGCACTCTTGCTCACTGTGGGCCATATGGGGCGAGGTTGAGGAAGGACTGTTCTCATCCCAGCTATTACTAGCTCTGGGCAAACTCTTTCATTTTTCTGATCCTCATTTTCCTCATTTAAATAATATCCACCGCACATGCTGCTTGGTAGACAGGAGGGAGTCAACCAGAGGGATCTGATCCCGGCTCCAGCACTTACTACTTTCAGAGCAAGTTACTTAACCACTCTGAGCTTTGCTTCCTCCTTGGTGAAAATGGGCAATGTATCTCTATTCACATTGTACGGACTATAGGGAGGATTAAACAAGACAATACCCAGGACTGGCACAGTCAGTGCTAAAGAAATACAGCATTCCCCCTTCCTCCAAGATGTAATTATGGAGCACGCTCTTGTTGTTTTAATAAATTATATTTATCCTGGAGGTGGAGCTAGATGGTAGAGCATTTGTTTAGCATGTGCAAGACCTGGGTTCAATCATCAGTACCAAATAAATAAATAAAAATATATTTAAATATACTATTCATAACTTTTTTCTTTTTCAAATTGACTCATAATAGTGGTACACATGTATAGGTGTCCAATGTGACCTTTCAGTACATGTATGCAATGTATAATAATCAGGGTAATTGGCATATCCATTACCTCAAACATGGATCATTTCTTTGGGTTGGGAACACTTTGAAATCCTCCCATCTAACTATTTTGAATTGCTGTCAATCATAGTTATCCTATTGAGCTACAGAATATTAGAAGTTATTCTTTCTTTGCAACTGTACCCCTGTGCCGGTTAACTATCCTCTCTCTCTCCATCCCTTATTCATAATATTTTAATCTGTTTTGTTTTGTGTGTGGTGCTGGGGATGAGCGCCACAGCCTCGTGCTGGCTAAACTCCCGCTGTACCACTGTGCTACATTCCCAGGCCCAATAAATTTTAAGATTCCCACTTCAGATGCGTCGCCTGACCCCACACCGCACTATACAAGCGCGATCCTCGCCGTGCCTTTGCCGCGGCCCCTCTTTTCTTTGGAAAGCTTTACTCCGCCTTGGTGCCAGCGTCCAACCTCCGTGCACCCCTCTGTTCCCACCGGCAGGCAGCTCGGCGCAACAGGGCCCCAGTCACCCGATCCCACCGTGGGGTTGGGGATGGGGACTCGGCGCGCGCCTGGCCCCGCTCAGGTGAGAAGCAGCGGGGCCCCGCCGTGGGCGCATCGACCCGCACTCACCCTCTTCACCAGGAAACCCTCCTTGAGCACGCCGTCCTCCATGTAGCCGCCCGCACGCCCGGGCCACCCCAGTGAGCTGTCCCGACGCTTCGCGCTTTTCCGCACCCGCGCAGCCCGCGCCCACTGCGCCCAGGAAGCCGCTCCGACACCGGCGGGCGACGCCTCCCTGGCGCTTGTCCAGAGCCGGAGACCGCGGGGCCTCCCGGGCAGGAAGTCGGGCAGGGTTGGGATCTTTGCCTCCACGTCCCACCTGAAGGTGCTCCAAGGCCGGTGATTAGTCTTAGGTGCAGAGTCTGCCAACCCCGCCCCAGCTTTCTCCGACCTGGCAGGGCGCCCTTGGGGTGCCCTGCGCTTCATAACCCTGCCGGTCTCTGCCCAGTTTCCTCCGCCCCAGATTTAACCCGGTGCTAGACTGGCACTTGGGTTGATAGTTACGCAACTAAAGGGCACTGAAAGGATTTGGGAACCTTCCCTGCACTCAGTGGAAATGGAAGTGGGAGGATGGGTAGGATGGAAGTGGGATGGCAAGTGTTTCTGGGCATCTGGTGGAGGCAGAGAAGAGTCCTTATAAACCGGAAAGTCACAACTTTAAGACAGCTGGTGCAGTCTGCAGGGAGAGAGCTGGTGCCCAGGAAACATTCTGTCCCCAAGATCTACCATGCCAAAGGGAGTGGGGGGACGAGAACCAAAGAATCCAGCATTCCGGGCAAAATTTAAGGAGGAGCCAAGGAACTCAATAACGTAGATAAATAATATTTGAGTTTAACATTTTTAAAAATAATGGTGCATGGTGGTGACAATCTCAGCAACTCAGGAGGCTGAGGCAGGAGGATGGCAAGTTCCAGGCCAGCCTCAGCAACTTAGACCCTGTATCAGAATAAAAAATAAGGGCTGGGGCTGAGGCTCAGTGGTAAGGCACTTGCCTGGCATGTCTGAGACCCTGGGTTCAATTCTCAGCACCACGTATAAATAAATAAAATAAAGATCTATCAACAACTAAAAAAAATTAAAATAAATAAATAAATAAAAGGACTGGAGGTGTAGCTTAGTGGCAGAGCTCCCCGTGGTTCAATCCCCATTAAAAAAAAAAAAAAAAAAAAAAAGCGGCTGGGGTTGTTGATGGTTGTCCAGTGCTTGCCAAGCATGTGTGAGGCTCTGGGTTTCATTCTCAGCACCACATATAAAGAAATTAAGTAAAGGTCCATCAACAACTAAAAAAAAAAATATTTAAAAAAAATCAAAATTAATGCCCAAAACATCCACAATGAACAGATTATCAAGTATCAAGACAAGATCAACAACAATGCACTACCAAGCCATACCGGCACTGAAACAACAGGAAACATGAAATAGAACACAGTGGCACACACCTGCAATCCCAGCTATTCTGGAGGCTGAGGCAGGAGGATGGCAAGATTGAGGTCAGTCTGGGCAACTTAGTGAGACCCTGTCTCAAAAAAAAAAAAAAAAAAAAAAAAAAAAAGAAAGAAGAAAAAAAAATAGGGAAGGGGCTTGAGGATGTAGATCAATGGCAAGCGCCCTTGGGTTCAATCCCCAGAATCACCCAAAAGGAAACAGGAGTAGCAGTAGCACTGACCTGTCTTGGAGCACAGTCACCTTTACCCATTTGCACTCAGTGTGAAGGGCCCTGTCAAACTCCCCTTGCCTGATGAGGTAAGGGAAAGGCCCTCAGATGCCCAGAAGGGACGAGAAGACCATAGTGGAAGAAGGGGCCCCCCGGTTGTGGAAGGGACAGGGTGTCTTCCAAAGCCCCACCGCTGCTTCCAAGTCCACCCCAGGGGCCCCCGAGCTGGGCCTTCTGCCACACTGCTGCCCCTGTGAGTCCAAGCCAGGCCCCAGGGAAAGCTGGCAGGGCACTGTGTTGCCAGGATAATGACACACTGGCTTTTGGACGGGATTTCCACTCTGATTTCTTTAGAGGCACTAGGTTATACTTGTTTTATTTAATACACAGTAACCCCATGTGGTGGGTTTCTCATCTCAGTTCTTCAGCCTTGAATAACTTGCCCAGAGCATCACAAATGCATTTGCTTCTCCAGGACCTGTCCCAGCTCTGAAAGCTGGCTGGGCTCAAACCCAGGACAGGAGAGACTGGGGAGTTCTAATCCTCTTTGGCTTTGTTCAGCTCCTTCTTCCTCACAGAAGCTGTCCTGGTTCTGAGGCTTAAAAGAGGTGGAATTTGCAAGAGATGTCTTTGGCAAGAAGGATTCCCAAATGAGAAATGAGAAAGGGAGAAAGCGCCCTCCTACCAGCAGCGAGTTCAGCCCTCTGCACACCTAGAACCTTCTTGCCCTCCTAGGGAAGCCCCTGGTCCAGCCCATTCTGTGATTCACTGGACGTGGGGCATGAGTCACACCCCTTCCTTCCCCAGGCTGTGGTGGCTGGGCCACCAGATTACCAGGGAACACTGCTGACATAAGCCCAGCTCGACCACAGGGAGGTGGAGGGACAGAAGGAAGCAAACAGTAGCGAATAGGGGAGCCTGCCAGGGAAGGAAGTTCCAGACCCAGGGTTTCATCTTGTTCTGCAGGCAGACACTTCTCAAGGCTGGGGCTGAGATAAAAGAGTCCCTGACCCTCACAGCCCTCCTCCCTTTTTTTCTCATTAAGGACCAGTAATGACTAGCATGTGTTGGCTGTGTGTCCAAAGCTATTAGGTCAGTGTTTGGGTGAAGGTGTTTCACAAACTGATATAACATTCCACCATTAGAGAGTCATTTCTTTAGTTTTAAGTGAGCATCCTCAATTTAAGATATATATATATATATATATATATATATATATATATATATATATATATAT
>NW_025999900.1:6423097-6454381 GCF_001458135.2 Marmota marmota marmota
TAAGATATATATATATATATATATATATATATATATATATATATATATATATATATGAGGGTAAATCGTGAAACTTTATTTGAAATGAATACTTTGACTCCAGACACTCATCAGAATCACAGGATCACCATCCAACCCCTAACAATCATCTAATCAGATGCTTCATTTTATAAGTGAGGACCCCCCCTCAAAGCCCCAGAGAAATAAATTGACTTGTCCAAGGTCTTCATCCAGTTAGTGACAAAAGTAGTGCCAGAATACAGGCTCCCAGAGCTGTGTGCTTTAAGGCTGGTCCCTGACAAACACAGGGGCACTTCCCCTAGCAGTGACCAGCATCAGAGTCCTGCAGTAAGAGTGTGGCTAAGGAAGGCCTGGAAGGGAGCCGTCTGCAGATCCAGAAAAGACTTCAAAACAAATTTCTGTAATTCTTAATACCATAAAAATAAATTTGTGCTGAGTGTGTTGGCACATACCTAAAATTCTATCAACTTGAGAGGCTGAGGCAGGAGGATAAGAAGTTGAAGGTCAGCCTCAGAAATTTAGCAAAAACCTGTCTCAAACTAAAATAATAAAGGGCTGGGGTGTAGCTTTGTGGTAAAGTACCCCTGGCTTCAATCCCCTGTACCAATAAATAAATACTTAAATAAATTTGTGCTTATCATAGAAAATTTGGAAAAATACCAAAAAGTTGATAAAACCACAAATTCCATCACTCAGACAAATGATCAGGGTTTTGTTTGTTTCTTTGGTACTAGGGATTGAATCCAGGGGCACTTTACCATTTAGCTACATCCTCAGCCTTTTTAATTTTTTATTTTGAGACAAAATGTTGCTAAGTTGCTAAGACTGGCCTCCAACTTGGGATCTTTCTTCCTCAGCCTCCCAAGTTTCTGGGACTACAGCCACCATGCCTAGCTGACAATCAGGATTTTTATTTATTTTATTTAACATTTATTTTTATTAAATTTTATTTTTTAAAAAGGAACACTATGGGGCTGGGGTTATGGCTCAGCAGTAGAGCACTTGCATGGCACATGTGAGGCACTGGGTTCGATCCCGCAGCACCATGTAAAAATAAATAAACAAAATAAAGGTATGGTGTCCATCTACAACTAAAAAAAATTTTTTTTTAAAAAAAGAACAGTAATTTTGTCACTTACAGCTAATAAACATCTTAACAGATCATTAAAATAACCCAAAGCCATAATTTTAATGACTGCATAAAATTTCATTATAACTGTATCATAATATATTTAATCCTTTCATTTTGATTGAATTTCATTTTTCACTATGTAAAAAAGTACTATGATAAATATCGTGCATAAACATTTTGCCACATCTCTATTATTTCAGGTAAATGTCTAAAGTATAATTTTAGGTTCAAGGGTATAAAATTTAAAAATTCTTTAAAAAAAATTTTTTTGTAGTTGTAGATGGACAGAATGTCTTTATTTATTTTTATGTGGTGCTAAGGATAAAACCCAGTGCCTCACACATGCAAGGCAAGCGCTCCGCCACTGAGCTACAGCCTTAGCCCTAAAAATTTAGACTGCTTTCTAGAAATATGCCACCTGATATCCTCACCAGCTGCGTTTGATGCCAGTGTAACTGTCCACACCAGCATCAAATACAGCACTTTTTAGAAACCTTTGCAAATTTTCTCAGAATCAGCAGGGGCGGTTCTCATTTGCACAGTCTGTGTCACCTGTCAGTAGAACTGGCTCCCTTACCCACCTCCTAGGGGCAACCAGCTATAGGAGACTCCTGCAAGAGGCTCAGAACTGGGAAGCTGCTGAGAAGGAGCAGTGGAAGTCCCAGACAAAGGCACTACCCACAGGAAAAGGAGGAAGTATGGAGTCCTGCACACCCAAGAGAGCTCTCTGAAGGTATAGAAAAGCTCACAGGGGCTGAGGGTGTAGTGCAGGGGCAGAGCGCATGTGTGAGATCCCGGGTTCAATCAAGGGAAGGGGTGTGGAGTGGTGAGCAGAGCAAAATCAGCCAGGAGAGGAAGGAGCTAGAAGGGCCACAGACAAACATGAAACAGAAATTTTGCCTAATCCATGGCTTTGCTCAAGGCCATCCATCAAGTTGCCCTGTTATAGCAGAAATATATACAGCCCTTTCTCAACTTGAGATGGTTCTGCTTGGACTGGTGGTGTAGCCCCACGGTAAAGCATAGGCTTAGCATGCAGAGGCTCAGGGTTCAATTCCCAGCAAACCCCACCACCATCAAAAAATAAAATGGTTCAGCTTATTTGACTTTACAATAGTGCAAAAGTGATACACATTAAATGGAAACTTTGGGTTTTGAATTTTTCTCGTTTTCCAGGCTAGCAATATGAGTTCCATACTCTGTCAATGCAGTACAGCACAGTGAGCAGCAGGCAGCTCCCAGCCAGCCATACTATCATAAGGGGAAACAGAGTATGCTCTACAGTGTTGCTAAGCTATGATGTTCGGTAGGTTAGGGTGTTAAGTGCATTTTCATCTTATACTGGGCTTATTCAGACATAATTCCATTATAAGTCGAGAACATCCATAACCATTCAACCATTCATCAGTTCATTCACCAGAGCAGAAGAATTGCATTGAGCATATCCTAAGTACAAAGCACAAAGGGTGATACATAGGCCTTGGCCTCCAGGCCACACACATGGGTGTAAACACAATGTAACTTAGTGAAAGCAGACTGACCCACTCACCTCTCCATCCCAGTACTCCCTCATATACTGGTGCCACAGGGAAATGCCAGAAGGACTCCTTGGCTTGCAACATCTCTTTCCTTCCTGTCCTATTGAAAGAGCTGGGGCATCTTGAGAAGGTTGTTACTTTCCAGAATGCTCAGTGAGCTTTTAGCCAATTCCAGAGCCCACACTCCCTGTATCCCTACTAGGGTCATCAACCCTACCTACCCCCCATAACCCATCCAGGAAGGAGAAATTCCTGGGGTAGACAAAGGGATGGGGTGGGGCAGGATGCAGGATGACTCAGCCATGTGATTGATCAGACAGGGCTGAATTGCTGGATATAGATAAGAGCCTCTCCCCTCTTTCCATGCTCCTTTCTCTTTCTGTACTTCCTCCATCCACCCTTCCCTAAATGTTGTTCCTGGAAGCTGATTTTGTGTAGGCTAAAGGGACGGGCAGAGATTTGGCCTGGGAATGTATGCAGAACTCCAGAGCAAGAATGGGATGGCCATAATGACATGTGCTGACCACAGGGTATGTCTCTGGTCACATCAGCTCTCCAGGCCTCAGAGGCTCCCACTCGGCTGATCATCAGAATCACCAGCAGGGCTGGGCACGGTGGCACATGCCTGTAATCCCAGTGGCTTGGAAGGCTGAGACCAGAGAATTGCAAGTTCAAAGCCAGCCTCAGCAACTGTGAGGTACTAAGCAACCCTGTCTCTAAATAAAATTCAAAATAGGGCTGGGGATGTGGCTCAGTGATCGAGTGCCCCTGAGTTCAATCCCCAGGACCAAAAAAAAAAAAAAAAAAAAAAAAAAAAAAAAAAAAAGAAAAAAAAAAAAAAAAAATCACCAGCAGGACTTTTACCAGAGCCACCACTTAAAACAATGCAGGTTGTTTACTGCACAAAAGGGACTCCAGTAGGAGGGTGAACAGCCCAAGGGCAGTCCATGTTCCACAATCCAAGACGTGCCCCCGCACAGGGCTGCATTCCAGTGCTCCCCAGCAGGAGGGGGTTTCTCACATAAAGGACCGCATTTTTCCATAGCACAAGTTTTTTTTTTTTTTTTTCCTATGTCATGGAAAGGCAGCAAGGAACTGTGTCCATTCCCAGGAGATTTTGATTCCTGGGTTAGGAAATCCTCGTTTTAAGAAATCTCACTTAAAACTTACATGTGGACTACTGAGGGAAAAGAGAGGGGAAGGGAGGTAGAAAAAAGAAGTCTCTCCAAGCGGGTTTGAAGGTTAGCTGGCTCTTGGGAACTTTGGCCGTGGAAGATCGCTGACCTCCCCAGCTCTCCTTAGGAAAGGGCTCTCCGAGGCCGCGGAAGATCGGTCCCTTGCTGAGGAGGATCCCGAGGAGGCTCACCAGGGAGCCTCTGCCCTCGCGGGGGTTGGGACTGGCTTGGAGCGGGTTCTGGAGAGCAGCCAGTCCCGGGGCTGGCCTCCCACCTGCACGAGGCGGGTGTAAAAGCGCCCCGGCTCCGCCCATGGGAGGGGCTGCATGTTGCTGGGTGGATCAGTTTGTTGGGGGAAATCAACAGAAGGTGCGGCCGGCCCCAACCATCTCCAACGCTGAGCGGTGAACAGAGACGCGGGGAGGGGCGGAGGAAGCTGCAGACTTCCCAGAGTTAAAAAATGGGAAGAGATGGCGGGAAAATTGAATTCTGATTTTAAGCAGTCACTCCCCTTTTTAGAGTTCTCGTGCAGGAGCCTCTCTAACCAGGAATTCCCGAATGGAAACTGAGGCTCTAAGGACCCAGAGTTGCAGAACCGCTTGGGCAGGCAGCCCACTAGCGGTCAGAAGGGCGAGGCAAAAAGGAGCCCTGGTTGCAAAATTTAAGGAGGCTTAAATTCTCAGAGACTTGCTGGTGCAGGATCAGGCCCCGAGGGTACATGCCTCCTTAAATTTGCTCTCAATGCACATTGCTAGCTCCGCCCTAGTGAGAGTAGACAGTCCCAATTAGCTGGCGCGCGGGATCGCCGGTGGACTGCAACTTGGGGCCTTTAGAAGCCCACCTTCTCTAAATAGTGTAAAGGTAATCCCACTTGAAGATCAGAAATTGAAATCTTTCCCATACAAATAAGGATATGTTTCCAGTAAATACAGAGATGGAAAAAGCAACGGTGACAGACGCTGGGTGACGCTGATGCCATTGGTCAGAGACCACACCTTGAGTGGCAAACAGTTAAGTGTCTTTGGGCAAGTTACCCAGCACTCTAAAGGAAAGACCTCGAACCCTGGGCGAGCTGCATAATTTGCAGGGCCTGGGGCAAACGGAAAGGGCATGCCCCTGCTTCAGAATTATCAAGAACTTCAAGACATTAACTGCAGAGCTTTAGGGGAAAATACTGGAGGATGATATTGCTAGAAATACCCGGGTGCCACCAAGAATCAAATACATGATCAGAAGTAGATGGGCAGGGCAAATTTGCTGGTGTGCAAGGGTGTACTTCAAAGTCTGGCAAGCAAGGTGTAGTGGGCGTGCAAGCCGTCTGTTTTTATTCCTAAAGCAGCACTGCCTCTGGCTCTGATAGGAGGAGCTCTGGATTATGTTCTACTCGATGGCTAGTTTTTAAAATTGGGACTGGCAAAGGGAAGGGTTCTAGTTTAAATTGCTCCAATTGGATCTTACCTCCCAATTAAGGCTAAATACTGTATTCTGAAATGGACTACTGGACTTTCAATTTCTCAAAATAGTGACCCAATTATACTGTTTAGCATGCGCATGAATAAATATGTAACGATGAATCCCACTATTATGTATAATTATAAGTCACCAGTAAAAAGTATGGGGAACCAAATGAACTGGAAAAATCCAGCAGAGTATTAAAACAAGCATGGGACTCTTCCAAACAGACAGGAAACTATAGGACTGCCTGAGCCTCACTCCTAAGGTTGTTGAAAGGACTAAACAAAGTTAGTCACCTAGCACTTAGAAAGCATCAGGGGCATGGTAAATCCAAGAAAAGGACTGTCATTGCCCAGCCCAACAGTCTCCCTGAACATCCTGACTATCAGGCTGTGACCTTGTGTGGGCCATCATTTTCTTTTACAAAGGAGGAAACTGAGCCTGATGATAGGAGCTAGAAGAATAAATGTTGGGTAAGAGGCGGATTAGGCAGGAACAGAGATCTCCTCAAACACTTGACCTTGGACATGGACCCAGGCATTGTGCTTTGTGGGTCCTTGGTCTGTTTTTCTGTCTTCTCCTATGTTGCCTACGGCCACTTTTCATTGCTGTCAGAGTGCCCACCTCCAGCAGTTACTCTGTAAATTGCTTACCATCTGATAGACTCAAATAAATAGCCTCAACTTGGAAAATGGTGCTGAAAATAACGATAGACAACATCTGCATGAGGCATCTGTGTGAGGCATGCAAGGCTCTCCAGTTGTGTGCGTTTTAAAATTTTTTTCTGTATATCATAATGTTTTGACTTCTTAAAAAACCTAGTTGGAGGGCTGGGGGTGTAGTGTAGTGGTGGAACACTTGCCTGGCATGCAGACGGGCCTGGGTTCCATCCCCAGCACTGAAAACACACACACACACACACACACACACCACTCCAAACCCTGTGGAAAGACAGCCTCTCTCAGGGCTAGTCAATTCTTAGAAATAGCAAGGAACATGCTTTTGATGATATGCAGATCGGCCAACCTAGAGCCAGCCTCTACTATCTGGCCTCTACACCCTGGAGATAATGTTCCTCTGCCTTAATCATCTTAGGACCAGGTACCAGGCAACTAGAGACACCCTATAGTTTAGAGCCCTCTAAAAGTATTCAAACTAGCCACTCCCAAACGGTTTACCCTGCCTGCCTGGCCTTTCCCGTGGGAACCCAATAAAGATATTGGCCTCTGCCTTTTCATCACTTACAGTCTTCTGCCTCCGGCCCCCTGTGATCACCTATGTGGCTCCAAGTGACAGGCTGCACCTCCTGCCTATAGAACTTTGTTTGCCTGCAGCTATCGTGTGTGCCCTCTTGTGACCACACCTGACTGACCATCCCATAAAATAAATAAAAGACACACAAAACACAGCTTCTCCAGGTTCTTTTCTTTCCTTTCTTTTTTGGTGGGAGATACCTCTGAGCTACATCCCCAACACTTTTTATTTTATTTTTGAGACAGGGTTTCTCTGAGTTGTCAAGGTTGGCCTTGAACTTGCTGTGCTTCAGCCTCAGCCTTCCAAATCTCAGGAATCACAGGTATGAACCTACCATGTTCAGGTCCAGGCTTTTTCTTGTTCACCTGATTTTTGAGTCTGTGCCTTGTTTTTCATGTGAGCAACATTGCCAGAGAGTGAATTCTGGATGAATGAGTTATCTCTAGAGCATGAAAGAAAACTGATAGCAGAAAAGCTGCAGGTTTAAAAAATTATTGCCACTATTTAGTATTTAATGACCATTATTCAAAGATTGACAGAGGATTTCTGAGGTCATTCTGAGAACCAGAACAGCTCTTGCTTTTCCATGCTAGAGTGGTGGTTGTTGCCCTCCCTTTCTAGCAGCCGCCATCAGTCACTTTATATTGAGGACAACACTTTGCCCTTGACCCCCGAATTACAACTTTCCTGAAGATGGTGGAGGGGGCACTATGGCATTATGAGCAATCCAGCCCTCAGATCTGTGTCCAGTCCCAACCAGAGCACCAGGAGCATGGCCATTGCTTCCCTTCCACTTCTTAGTCCTCAAAATGTCTGGTGATCTGCTTAGGATAGGAGAAATGGGTGAGGCTTGAGAGGTCCAGCCCAAGCAGAGAGCCCCAAGGACTGAGCATGACAACCCTTCTCCCAGAATGGTCCTTCCTACTTCCCTCTCCAGTAGGATGATACTTCTTCCTCAGACCCACCTCAGTGGCCCCTCTTCTGAAGCCCCCTCCTGCAGCCCCAGAGTCAGGCTCAGAACAACTTCATACTAATAATATCTGCCATATTTGGGGCACCGTGCTAACTCACCCATGAATCCCAACACCCCTGTGTGGTAGACATTTCACCTTGCATTTGCAGGTGAACTAACTTGCCAAGGTTGTTGGGTCTGATTCCAAATTATGGGCTCTTGTGAGGTTCACTGACATAGTATATTGTGTTCTGTGGAGATGATCTCCTAAGGAGCAGATGAGCCCAGTTGGCCTGGTGCTCCAACTGAACAAAACAAAGGACTAAATCAATCAATCAATACAGGAGATAGAGGCATATCAGAGGGCAGCACAACTCCAGAGACCTGCCTGGGCTACAGGACTGAACTACTCTGAGGTACCCTGGGGTGCTTTTCCTGCTCAGGGCACTATTGGCTTCTGGAAATAGACTTGGGTAGGAAGTCTACCACCTACCATGTGTAGGTGTCTGGAAAGTGGTCCTGGTAGAGAATAGTCCACACTTCCCTAAGAACCAGGAACAACTTGCTGGGCTTGGTGGTGCACACCTGTAATCCCAATGACTTGGGAGGCTGAGGCAGGGGGATTGCAAGTTTGAGGCCAGCCTCAGCAATTTAGCAAGGCCCTGAGCAACTTAACAAGACCCTATCTCAAAATACAAAATAAAAAAGGGCTAGGGATGTGGCTCAGTGGTTAAGCACCTGTGGGCTCAATCCCCAGTACCAATCTCTCCCCACCCCAAAACAAAAACAACTTGGGAGAATGCTATCCCAGTAAGAGACTCAGGCACTCAGCAAGAGCAGACCTGGTATGCAGCAGGCCCTGGAACTGCCCAGCGCCCACCCCCCCCCCCGCAAATCGCAAATCTTCTATAGAACAAACTTCCTGGGAAGTCTGTTTCTTTTACCCACTCTCACTGCTTGGGCCCTGCAATAAAATACCAGACTATATGGCTTGAACAACAGAAATTTCTCTCTCACAGTTCTGGAGACTAGGAAATACAAGATTGAGGCTTTGGCTGATTCCATTCCTCATAAGGGCTGACTTCCTGGTTTGCAGCTGGATTTCTTCCTGTGTCCTCACATTAAGGGAGAAAGACCATCTCTCCCATGTCTCCTCTTATAAGGCCATTAATCCTACTGATGAGGGCTCTCCCCTCGTGATCTAATCACCTCCTGTTAGAGTTTGTTATGGATGACTCCCGAAAAGCTCATGTGTTATCCTGTGCAGCAACATTCAGAGGTGATCTGATTAGAATGAGAGAGTTATAATCTAATCAGTGGCTTGATCCATAGGTTGGATTAATAATGTGAGTGGATTGCTGGTTGGTAATGTGGGCAGGTAGGGCACGGCTGGAGGAACAGCACACTGCGGGTGTGCTCTTGGGGATTGTTTTAGTCAGCTTTTTTACTGGTATGACTAAAAGACCTGACAAGAACAACTTTAGAGAAGGAAAAGTTTGAGGGCTCATGGTTTCAGAGGTCTCAGTTCATAGACAGCAGGCTCCATTCCTTGAGGCTCAAGGTGAGCAAGAACATCATGGCAGAAGAGTGTGGTGGAGGGAAGCGGCTCACATGATGGTCAGGAAAGAGAGAGAGAGAGAGTCCACTCAATATAGACCTCAAAGGCACGTCCCCAAGGACCCCCCTCCTCCAGCCACACCCACCTGCTTTCACTCACTGCTCAGTTAATCCCATCAGGGGACTTCACTGATGAAGACTTTCTAACCCAATCATGTCTTCTTGCATTGCCTCATACGTGAGCTTTAGGGGGACACCTCACATCCAAACCATAACAGGAGCTATATTTTGTCCCTGGCTCTTTTCCCTCTCCCTCCTTCCCTTCCCTCCCTCCCCCCACCCCTTCCTGGCTATCATGAGTTGAGCAGCCTTCCTCCACCAAAGTCTATTCCACCATGATGTCTGCCTCACCTCAGATCCAGGGCAATGGAGTCAGCTGACCACAGATTGAGTCTCTGAAACTGTGAGCCAAAATAAACCTTTCCTCCTCTAAGTTGTTTTTATCAAGTATTTTGGTCATAGCATCTGAGCTGACTACCGTACCTCCCATAGACCCCACCTCCATATACCATCATATTGGTGATTAGGATTTTAACATATGGGCTTGTTAGATATGTGTGTGGGTCACCAACCTTCAGTCCATAGCACCCACTAAATCTCTGTCTTAGCCCTGAGCCAAGATAGCAAATCAGGGTTGCACATCCCTCTCTCTGTCCTAAGGGCTTGTACCTTGGCATTGCATATTCTCACACTGCTTCTCCCCTCTGTCTGTCTCAGAAACAGCATCAGAAGGACCTGTCCTCCTTCAGTCCTGAGTCAGGATTGGATTCCAGAGTGGTGGGCCTCCTCCCTGCTCCCAACCTTACTCTCTCCCAGGTAGAACAAGTTCAGGACATCTATGTCCCTCAGGACCCCCATTCTGTGACTTTACCTACTAGGTCCAACTCTGCAAGTGGTGAGTGTTGCTAGGTTCATCTGGGAGCCTTGAGGGCTAGACTCCTGGTCTGCCCACCACCCATACACGTGTGCTTCTGCACATACATACACACAGGCCAACCTCCCAGTGTTTCTCCAACTCCCCATTGATTCCTTTTCTCTCTTGGTTCAGGAGAGGGATTATAACTGAAGGCAATGGGTTCCCCTCTTGGTGAGTGTAAAGCCAGTGAGCAAGACTAGAATATAAAAGAATGAAGAAAGATTGACTACCCACAACAGGTAAAGAGAGCACTGGGGTTGCTCAAAGCAGCATTCTCCCCAAAGAAAGGAGACTTGGGGCTTTGATTCAGGGAGCCTATACATACTCACATTAGGAAAGCACAGGTTGAGGTGGATACATGTCTGAGTGTACTCAGTTTAAGTTCATAAAGGAAAGATGGTGGATGCATTCCTGGGCATGTTCAGCTTAAGGTCATAGAACAAATGTTCAAAAAGAAGATAACAGATCATGAATGTTCTGGGTGTGCTGAACTCAGCATTATAATGAGCCAGGTTGACTCTAGGCACCTAAAAGAGTGAGTCAGAATGACTTCAATGACCTCGGCTGATTCTTCATAGGTTTCTTCAAAAAGTTTTAGCTTAAATAAAAAGAAAGTTCACTGAAGGTGCATTAACATAGGAGTTCGCCCCTAAAGATGCCTGCCTCGCTTAGCAGCTAAGCAAGATGACCAGTAAAATAGACTGATCTCCTACTCACAAGTGGTCTTTTTTCTCTCAGCCAGTGCTGTCCCACAAACTGTTCTTTGCTGATGGAAATATTCTATATCTGCTCTGCCCAATACCACTAATGGCTATTGAGCATTAAAATGCGGCTACATGAGGAACTGAAGTATACATTTTATTTCATTTTAATTAGAACTTAGCCACATGTGGCCAGTGGCTAGCAAAGTAGATGACACAGATCTCAACTAGTGAGGATCATCGTGCTTTCCAGACTGAAGCTCAGGACCCCATGGCCTAACGAACGGGAGTGGACATGTAGAACAAAATATTGGAAATTGGGACTGGATCCATAATTTCTAGATGTGAGATCTCTGCTTGAGCTCTAGCTCATCTTTGCCACTCATTAGTACAGGTTTTTGGTAGCAGTGCTGGCGATCAAACCCAAGTCCTGTGCATGCAAATAAGCACTCTGACACTGTGTTATAGCCCCAGCCTTGCTTAGGACTTTGTGTGTGTGTGTGTGTGTGTGCATGTTTGTGCATGCGCACACGCACGAGGGCGAGCCAGGGATTGAACCCAGGGGCAATTAACCACTGAGCCACATCCCCAGTCCTTTTTATTCTTTTTGTTTGAGAGTCTCACTAAATTGCTGAGGCTGGGCTTGAACTTGTGATCCTCCTCCCTCAGCCTCCCAAGTTGCTGAGATTACAGGCGTGCACCACCACACCTGGTTCCTGCCTAGGAACTTTTAAAGTTAGTTCTTGGAGGGCTGTTCAGCCTCCCCCACAAAGCCCCAGGTACTGCTGCTGTGAGGGATTGGGATAAGGAGACCTTCAGAGGTTACTAGTGTGTCTAGAGAAGAAAGGGAGTAGCTGGCCCACACACAGAGCCCGACCTGCCGCAGATACCTCCCAGGTAGAGCCCACAGACCTCCTGTGAAGGAGGCAGGGAGGCTGCTGGGTGGGAGGTGTGATTTCCAGGGCCCTCCATCTGCCTAAAATCCTTTGCTTGCTGTCTGAATCCTCCCAATTACAGGTTGGTCTTTGCTGTCTTTGAGAAGTGCAGTTCTTCAGAGCTTTTGAGGAAAAGAGGGAGGGTCATTTCAAAGGTTAAGTACAGGGAAAGGCTGGTCTGGGGGAACCTCAAAAATAGGGTGTATAGTCAAAGAGCTCCAGAACACAGGGTTCTCTGTGGGACAGGGGGCAGTGTGGAAGAAGGAGCAGTGAGAGTAGGAAACATGGGGACACAGATTTGGGGGAGGCACTAAAGACATAATTTTTGTTGTTGTTGTTGTTCGTTTGTTTTTTGGTACTAGGATCGAATTCAGGGGCACTTGATCACATCCTCAGCCCCTTTTTTTGTATTTTATTTAGAGATAGGGTCTCACTGAATTGCTTAGGGCCTCACTAAATTGCTGAGGCTGGCTTTGAACTCTCAATCCTCCTGCTTTGGCCTCCAGAACCACTAGGATTGCAGGCATGAGCCGCCACGCCTCACCAAAGACAAGTTTTTAAAGCAGTTCAAACTCTATCCTGCTCCTCGGGGGCTCTCCAGCGGGTTTAGTTCCCCCTGTGCCAGGGTCTTGGCATGAATAGCCCTTAGCTCTACTCCCAGCTATGGCTAGCTTCTGCCTAATTCACTCCTCCTCCTCCTCCCTCCTCAGCTCCCAGCTTAAAGGCTGTTTTCTCAGAGAGGCCTTTCTGGTTTCCAGCCTTTACAGTATATGAATAGTGGTCCCTCCATGTCCATGGGGGTCTCGTTCCAGAATTCTACACAAAGTGCGAAGCCAGCAAGCAAGACCAAAAGATAAAAGAATGAAGAAAAATTTACAACAGAGAGCACTGGGGTTGCTCAGAGCAGTGTTCTCAAAGAAAGGAAGCATGGGGCTTTGATCAGGCAGCCCCTACATATTTACAAAATTAGCAAAGCACATTGTTGGGGTGGGTACATTTCTGAGTGCCCGAAATGCACAGATGCTCAAGACCCTTATATAAAATGGTATATTTGCCTATAACCTATGCACATCTTCCCATATGCTTTAAACCATCTCTAGATTACTTATAATATCTAATGCAATGTACATGCTGTTGTTTAAATAGTTGTTATATTATATTGTTTAGGGAATAAATTCTGTACATGTTCAGTGCAGATGCAATTTTCTGTTCCCACGTGGATGGAGAACCTGTGGATGTGGAGGGGCATCCACACCCTATTTTCTCACAGCATCTGCTCCTTTCTTCTTCCAACTGCTTATTGCTTGGCTCAGTTTCTAATTAAATACTTGTTGGAGCCACACATGCTGGCACACACCTGAAACCCTAGCAGCTCTGGAGGCTGAGGCAGGAGGATTGCAAGTTTGAGGCCAGCCTAGCAACTTAGTGAGACCCTGTCTCAAAATAAAATATTTAAAAAAGGGCTGGGGATGTGGCTCAGTGGTAAAGTGCCCTGGGTTCATTCCCCAGCACCCCCCACCAACCAAAAGTCCAGGGGATGGCTCCAGAATTGGTTCAGTGTTCTATGCTACCCTCAAAACCTAGGCTTTTCTCATTTCTTTCTTTTTTTTTTTTTTTGCTTCCATTATTAGTGTATTGTTGCCACAGCAACAAACATCACATTTATCCCAAGCAGAAGGAAAAAGACAAAAAGGGGTTGGGGAGGGCATGTTGCTTGTAAGACTGAATTTTAAAAATTGGCCATTTGTAGAAACTTCTAAGATACTGCTTACAATGTGGTTGTGTAATTATTTTTCTGACCTATGCCCGCCCCTCCAGGCCCCTCTGCTGCCAGCTTCTCCACAGCAGTGCTGTTTTAGGGCTCTGCTTCCCCAGCTCCTAGCACAGTTCTGGGACCTGCCGCGCCGGCAGCAGGGAAGCTCTGCAGGGGCCAAGAGTGGCTGATTGTAGGGAGACACAGGCATGGCAGGGGTTATATCCATGGGCAGAACTGGAGCACTCAGAAGGAAGTAAGCTTCAGGGTGCCCACAGCACAGGAAGGAGGAAGTGGTAAGTCTGGGAAAAGATGGGACAGAGTTGTGGCACATTCTGCTACAGTTGGAAGGGCAGAGCTGAGGAGAAGGGTGTGGACCCTGAAGTTCGTGCCCACACAGCTTCCTTCAGGGGCCATATTGTTTGTTTCCATCTCACTGGGCATTGTTTCCTCCTGGCAAGTGTGAGTGCGAGCTGCCACCCTACCCAGTCACAACCAAGAGCAAGTTAGCCCTGGATTGGGGATTGCTGAGGGGTCCTGCAATCGCTGGAGGAATCCATCTCCCTTTTCCCATCTACATGGTCTGATGGAGCTGAATGCTTAACACTGTTCACTTTTTTTTTTTTTTGTACTGGGGATTGAACCTATGGGTACTTAATCACTGAGTCATGTCCCAGCCCCTTTTTACATTTTATTTAGAGACAGGGTCTTGCTGAGTCACTTAGGGCCTCACTAAATTGCTGAGGCTGGCTTTGAACTCACTTCAGCCTCCTGAGCTGCTGGGATTACAGGCATGAGCCACCATGCCCAGCACTAGGCACTTTCTTGGAAAAAAAAAGGAAAAATGCAGAATCTGAAATGTAGGGGATAGTAAAGAAAGAAGGAGGTGGACCTAACCCCCTGCCCCTCCCTCATCCTCCCTCCCATCATCCAGGTCTCAGTATCTAACATTCTCCTTGTCCTGGGCCAGGACCTGCCTGAGCAGGGCACTGCTTCCCCACAGCAGGAAGCCCACAGGCCTGGCTGGTCCTTGGGGCCTCATGGACTCAGCAAGGGTACTCCCACTGCCATGATCTGCAAGTCTGTTCTCAGGGGGTCCTAGCCCAACCCTGTCCAGCAGAGCTGGCCCAGTGCCCCTCCATCCCCTCCTCCCTGAGACTTCCCTCTCATCATCTTAATCCTCCCCAAGTCCCACTTGGAAGGACAGGACATCATCTCACCCAGCTCAACAGCTTTTCCCTGCCTGCGGAAACAAAGTTAATACTAGGAATGAGAACATTTTAATGGCTGGCTTATGCTGCTCGAAACAGAATGTCTCTAAGTGGTTTTCTCAAAATAACACATTAAAAACCCAAACACACTCAGTATCTAACATTTGAAATATTCAATATGATTCTCAGGTTACTTTTTATAGATAGATCATCAGAACAGCAGTCTAGAAAATTCTGCACACAAGGGAGAATATTGTTGGGTCTGACAGGATCTCTAGCCTGGTTGCTGAAGAAAGGAAAAGACTGGAATCTCATCCTTGGGATTTTCCACGATGAGTTCAGTAAAGAATCAATGACCAGGAACCCTGACTGTGAGATTTTAAATATATGGAAACCGATGGGACCTGCCTTGTTGGGTAGATAGTGTCGGTAATGTTCTGTTTTAGGAAAGCCTGAAACTCTTGTAGCTGGGGAGCAGGGCAACCCTGAGCATCTTGCAGGGAGCTGGGACCACAGAGCAAAGGAGCCAGGTGAGGGCAGTTGCAGTCTCTGGTTGCACTCTCCAGCCTGCTTCCTGCGCTGGTGTTGACTGGCAGGGGCAAGGACCCAAGGTCCTAAAGAAGCCAGAACTCACAGTTCCCTAGGTTTCCTTGGGCTCCAGCACTCTTTCCTCTACCCATTAGGAGAAATTAGTTGAGCCAGTGGAATCAGAAAGGTGGAGTATCAGAGGTGACTGGAGTGCAGGGGAGGGGAGGATGCTCAAGGTGGATGATGTAGATGTCTTAAATACTTGTGACAGTCCCCTATAACTCTAAAGCACTATTCAAATGCTATTATAAAATCACATCCTTGCCACCAGTTTTAAGGGAACTTCCACCTACTGGCCACTAGGGGGAGGCCGAGACTCACGCAGTTGAGGCGGCCGCTGGCAGGTAAGGTCCTTGGTCTATAGAGGGAGAGTACAAGAAGGAGCTGCCCTGAGGGCTGTGGCTGGCAGAAATGCAGCCAGCGGTGGGCCCAGGGGTTCCCAGGAGAAGATGAAGCTGCCCTCTTTTGTCCTGTGCTTCTGTCTGGAATCCCCACACTACCCTCCAAACAGGACCCTACCCACCTGCTGTGCCCTAAGAGGTAAGACTTAGGTCTCCGTCCATTTTTAGCTCTTATTCCCTCAGTTCTTCTAAAACATTTGTTAATCTGAAGACCCATTTACACCAGATACTTAAGAGCAGATAATTTAGTGTTTAGCTCTTTCAGGGATACACAGACTGTCATTTAATTCCTAAGAATGGAGGTCTGGTCAGGTGCAGTGGTGCAAAGCCTATAATCCCAGTGACTGGGAAGGCTGAGGCAGGAGGATTGCAAGTTCAAGGTCAGCTCAGCAATTTAGTGAGATCCTGTCTCAAAAAATTAAAAAATAAAATGGGCTGGGGACATGGCTTAGTGGTTAAGCATCCTGGGTTCAATCCCCAGTACCGCAAGAAAGAAAAAGAAAGCAAAGCAGGTCTAATTTGAGTTTTCTCAGGCCTCTGCACTGGGAGTGGGTGGGGAGGTGAGGGGGGTATAGGAACTGTAAGAGACCATATTTTCTGGCATGTTCTGACACCTTTATGGGAACATTCCTCTTGCATACATTTCCCAGGCTCCCCAGGTGTCTCACAGGGGCTCAGGAAAGCCATTTCTACCTCCAATACACCTCAGACCTCCCCACACTGGGCAGGATGGCACACACTTGTAACCCCAGCAGCTTCAGAGGCTGAGGTAGGAGGATCACAGGTTCTAGGCCAGACTCAACAACTTAGGAAGACCCTGTCTCAAAAATAAAAATGAAATTATATCCCATCTATGTATGATATATCAAGATGCATAAATGCATTCTACTATCATTTATAACTAATTAAAACAAATTTAAAAATTTTTTTAAAAAGGGCTGGGGATGTGACAACCAACACATTCTTCTCATCACATGCCTAGCACTTTTTTTTTTTTTTTTCCAGTCCTGGACCCATGAGTGCTCTACCACTGAGCTACATTCCCACCCCTCTTTATTTTTTATTTTGTGATAAGGTCTCACTAAGTTGCTAAGGCTGGCTTGGAACTTGAGATCCTCCTGTCTCTCCCTCTTGAATTTCTGGGATGACAGTATGCACCATGGCACCCAGCTGCCTGATTGTTTTCTAAGTACTAATATATATTTAATCTTCACAAGGACCCACTAGGGGGAACTATTGTTATGACATGAGGAATGTGAGGCCCAGAGAGGTGGAGTACTTTGACCAAAGTCACACAGGGATAAATAAATCAATCAAAGAGTCATGATTCCAACTCAGGCAGTCCTGGCTCCTTAGCCAGACTTCTAACCAGTACACACACTGCCACTTAAAAGAGCTAAGGGCACTGCATTTTCAGTCTGTCCTCACAACCTCCTCCCTCACTAGGACTCAGCGAGGGCAAACATTTGTTGTATTCAGTACTGCCCCTTCTTCCAACTTTGGGCTTAAGGCCTGTCTCCTCCCCTTCACTGTTGGTTACCTGCAGCCTCTCCCCACTGCTGCCCAAGATGTGGGCCTCAGAGGCTGCTGGGCAGACAGATAGGCTTTGGTTGGAGGAGCTAGTGGACATTCTGCAACCTCCTGCCAGGCCCTGTGGGCAGCTGGCCACCGTATCTGTTGTCATGAGGTCAGTCTCTGGCTAGTGGAATTAGCCCATTAGAATCAAAGAGATTGTAGGATCCTAGAGCTGGAAGGGATTGTTAAGGCTCAAGACCCATTCTCTCCTTTTCTATAAAATCAGAGCCCACAGAAATGAAGCAACTTACTCAAATTCACAAAGCTCAATTGGCCTAAAACCATACTAAAAATGGCTTATTCTGTCAATAATGACCATGATAAAGGTGATATCTAACATTTATTTAAGGCTTACTGCACACCAGGAACCAATACTAAGCCCTTTCTATTGCCTTATCTCATTTAAGTCTTCTCATAGCCTGTAACTTGGACCAGGGCACACAGTTTTACTTTTTCCTCTGTTGCACATTGAAATGTTCTTTAAAAGTATCTCAGTGGCAGAGCGCTTGCCTAGCATGTGTGAGGCACTGGGTTTGATCCTTAGCACTGCATAAAAATAAAATAAATGAATAAATAAAAATAAAATAAAATTTAAAACTATATGATTTCAATAAGGACACAGAGCCCACCTAGGGAAAAAGAACACAGGAAGGCCTATGTGTCCTGCCACCCCTTCATCCTGTTGCTCCTGCTTCACAGGCCACTGCTATTGGCTGCCACATGTGTCCAGAGCTTCACAGTTTAAACAATGTTTTCCTCATGAATTATTGTTGTTGCCAGGCACAGTACAATGGTGCACATTTATAATCCCAGATATTTGGGAGGCTGAGGCAGGAGTATGGCAAATTGGAGGCCAGCCTTAGCAATTTACTGAACCCTGTCTCAAAGTAAAATGAAAAGGGCTGGGGCTGTAGCTCAGTGGCAGAACACCCTGGGTTCAATCCCCACTACTGCAAAACAAACCAGTTATTTTTGTGAGCAGCTATGCCATTAACAGAGACCAAAACCATTTGTATCTTTCCACAGTGTCATTCAACTAACTAAATAACAATAAAGTCACAAGCTATATCAGTCTCACCAGCTTTAACTCACCAAGTACTCTTAATTTCACTTGGCATTGTGACCACGACACTTATCACTTCTCTTATTCCACTTATTCTATTCCAGTGTGTGTGTGTGTGTGCATGAGTGTGTGTGTGTGTGTGTGTGTGTATTACTGGGGATTTAACTCAGGGGGGCTATATCACTGAGCTGTACCTCAGCCCTTTTTAAAATTTTTATTCTGAGTATTGTGAAGTTGCCCAGGCTGGCCTTGAACTGATAATCCTCCTGCTTCAGCCTCCCGAGCTGCTGGGATTACGGGTGTATGCCACTGTGCCTGGCATCTGTTCTAGTCTGAATCACTAAAACCTACAGCACTCGAGTCACACATCACACTTTGCACAATGATACATAAGTCACAGAAAGGCTGAGAAAGGGGCCGGGGATGTGGCTCTGCGGTAGAGCACCTGCCTAGCATGTGGGGAGTTCAGAGTTTAATCTTCCGATACAGCAAAAAAGGCTGTGAGAGGGATGACAGAGGCTGCAGGATTTACAGAGGCAGAACTAAAAGCAAAGGCAGAGAGCTGGGAGGGACATACAAGGGTCACTGTCTGGTGGTCAGACAAGGTCAAGGAATTTTATCTGTCAAGATTAACAACTCTGATCTGTCAAGGCTTGGAGCTGTTCAAGGTGAACATGGAGGGGCAGCTGTGCCCTGCTGAGTTATTCCTCGATGTATAGAGCAGGAGTCTCCAGGCTGTGCCTAACCCTGAGAGACTCCAATTTAGAAAGCAGGAATTTGCCATAAGTTACGCCATCTTGAGTCCAAATGCAAAGGGACAAAGGCTACACTTTGTACAAGTAAATAACCACCATCCGCCCAGAGGGATAGAACCAGAGGTTCATTGTTGTGGCAATTTTCCTGAGCCAGGCTTGGGAAGAGCAACCCAGGTAACAGGTTCAGTGTGCCTCCCTGGGACAGGGGTAGGGTCTTCATTTTATGGGTCTTAGGTGAGGGGGTTACATTTGGTTAGTTTGACAAGTGCCAGTGACTGGTATTTCTGATGTGGTTTGGGATGTCCATGTATCCAGGTGCTCCTGATTTAGTTTGATAATTCGGCGTGTAAAAGTTACCTATCAATTTGTGCCTTAAGATTGTGCAGGGCAGATGGTGGTTGTTTACTTGTATACCTGTACAGACAAGGCATAGTCATTTTCCCTCTGCATTTGAATTCAAATGGAGTAATTTATGACAAACAATGGCTTTACAAAATGGAGTAACCCAGAAAAAGCAATCATGAAATTCATCTGGAAAAATAAGAGACCCAGAATAGGTAAAGCAATCCTTAGCAGGAAGAGTGAAACAGGTGGCGTCACTATAACAGACCTTAAACTATACTACAGAGTAATAGTAACAAAAACAGCATGGTATTGGCACCCAAACAGACTGGTAGACCAATGGTACAGAACAGAGGACACAGAGACTAACCCACGAAATTACCCTTATATTAGGCAAAGGTGCCAAAAACATACATTGGAGAAAAGATAGCCTCTTCAACAAATGGTGCTGGGTAAACTGGAAATCCATATGCAACAAAATGAAATTAAACCCCTATTTCTCACCATGCACAAAACTCAACTCAAAATGGAGCAAGGACTTAGGAATAAGACTAGAGACCCTGAGTCTAATAGAAGAAAAAGTAGGTCCTAATCTCCATCATATGGGATTAGGCCCCAACTTCCTTAATAAGAGTCCTTTGGCGTAAGAATTAAAATCAAGAATCAGTAAGTGGAATGGACTCAAACTAAAAAGTTTCTTCTCAGCAAAAGAAACGATCTGTGAGGTGAATAGAGAGCCTACATTGTGGGAGCAAATCTTTACCCCTCACACATCAGGTAGAGCACTAATCTCTAGGGTATATAAAGAACTCAAAAAGCTAAACACCAAGAAAACAAATAACCCAATCAGTAAATGGGCCAAAGCCCTGATTATTCTTAGATGATAATATACAACCAATCAACAAATATATGAAAAAGTGTCATCATCTCTCGCAATTAGAGAAATGCAAATCAAAGCCACTCTAAGATTTCATCTCACTCCACTCAGAATGGCAGCTATTATGAAGACAAACAACAATAAGTGTTGGTGAGAATGTGGGGAAAAAGGCACACTCATACATTGCTGGTGTGACTGCAAATTGGTGCAGTCAATATGGAAATCAGTATGGAGATTTCTTGGAAAATTGGGAATGGAACTACCATTTGACCCAGCTATGTTCTATACCCAAAAGACTTAAAAATAGCATACTACAGGGACACAGCCACATTAATGTTTATAGCAGCACAATTCACAATAGCTAAACTGTGGAACCAACCTAGATGCCCTTCAATAGATGAATGGATAAAAAAATGTAGCATATATACACAATGGAGTATTACTCAGCAATAAAAGAGAAAAAAATCATGGCATTTGCAGGTCAATGGATGGAGTTTGAGAAAATAATGCTAAGTAAAGCTATTAGCCAATCCAAAAACAAAAACAAATGCTGAATGTTTTCTTTGCTATAAGGAGGCTGATTCATAGTGGGATAGGGAGAGGGAGCGTGGGAGGAATAGATGAACTCTAGATAGGGCAGAGGGGTGGGAGGGGAAAGGAGGGGGAATGGGGTTAGATATGATGGCAGAATGTGATGGACATTATTATCCAAAGTACAGGTATGAAGACACGAATTGATGTGAATATGCTTTGTATACAACCAGAGATATGAAAAATTGTGCTCTATATGTGTAATAAGAATTGTAATGCATTCCGCTGTCATATATAAATAAAAAAAATGGAGTAACCCAGGGTTCGGCACAGCCTGAAAACTCCGGTTCTGTACCTCATGGAGTAACAGAGCAGGGCACAGCCTGCTCTCCACAGCAGGGGTCCAGGGCTCCGGGGTCTGGAGGACAGGCAGTTTGGGGCGGCAGAACTGGACTTCACCAAGCAGAGAGAATCATGCTGAGCCGAAGCCCCAGGAACAGAGTGGGGAATTGTAGCCTGTCCATCTTGTCAGTGTTCACCAGGTGACTGATAGGATGAGGTAGCTATGTGCCCCTGAACCACCATCTTTTTTTTTTTTAACATTTTTTTAGTTGTAGATGGACATAATATCTTTATTTTTATTTATTTATCTTTATGTGGTTCTGGGGATCAAACCCAGGGCCTCACGCATGCAAGGCAAGCCCTCCACCACTGAGCCACAACCCCAGCCCTGTACCACCATCTTAAGTGCCCCTTATTAGGTATGTTCTGGTGTATCCGATAGCTTGTGGGCCTGGTTTCCCTGATTTGGGTTTGATATGTCCATGCATTTATGTGTTTCTGATTTTATAAGCTCAGAGGTGGTAGCTGTTTATTAGTACCATTTATTTATTAGTTAGTGCCGTATCGTTGTGCTGTGCAGCTGGGGTTATACTTTTTGGCAGCTTCACATGTCCACATCTGTGGCGATCTGCTTGCCTACTCAAGTTATTCAGTCTTTCTCCCTTAGCACCTGCACTCCAAATGGAGTAACTCAGGACAAACTGCTGCTTTATAAAAACAGAGTAACTTAGGGCCAGGCACTGCAGTTCTATACAACATGGAGTAACTCAGAACAGGGCACAGGCTGACCTCCACATTATCTCATTGGATCTCAGCAAAACTCCCTAAGGTACCGTGGGCAGAAATGGTTATTGTATCCATCTGCGGAGTCCCAGCTCCAAGAGGTCAAGTGACCTGCCTGGAGTTTGACAGCTACAAAATGGCAGAGCTAAGATGGAGAGCTTGGTGGTCTGTAGCCTTTGAATTACACCCCTCTGCCTCCATTGGTGAAAAGCCCTGGGTGCTTAGAACCCGGCATGTGCCATAAATAGTTCACGTTCTACAAAGAGAAACTTGCGGTTGGTCAGGAAACAGGGGAAATCTCATCATTTCTTGAGTGTTTACATTCCAGAGTGGACTGCTCATTCTCTGTTCTAGGGCAGGTTTACAAGGACACCTCTCCTCTGTGTTCCACAGTGAAGAAGCTCTCAGGCAAGGCTGGGGGCCTAGGGTAGACTAGAGTCCTGGAGCTGCCAGAACAAACTGTCACCAACTTGACAGCTTAAATCTACAGGAATGTACTCTTTCAGTACAGGTTTGGTTTCTAGATAGGCTGAGAGGAGGAACCACTCCAGGCCTTTCTGTGAGTTCTGGTAGATGGTGGCAATCATGTGGACTGCCTTAGTTTGTGGATCATCCCTCCCATCTCTGCTTCTCGTGTGTGTGTGTGTGTGTGTGTGTGTGTGCGCGCGCGCGCGCATGTGTGTGTGTTTCTCTTTTATAAAGATACAAGTCATAGGATTTAGAGCCCACCTCATTTTAACTAATCTAAGGATGACCCCTAAGGGTCTCTGCAAAGATCCTATGTCAAAATAAGGTCACATTCTGAGATTCTGGGTGGACCTGAGGAGACTTCCTGTTTCACTCAGTGACAGGGATGGCACTTCTGGACTGTTCCAAGTCTTCCTTAACCAGCAATGTTCTAACCCAGGAAAGCAGCACCAGGACAATCCTGCCCACCTACAGGCAAAGGGAGGGCAAAGAAAAGGAGACAGGCAATTGGAGTTCTCCTCAGAGCAGCTCACAGACTGTGCTGGGTGGCACCATGAAACGGGAGGGTATCATTTTAGCTGCAAGGGTCAAAATGCTTTTATTTTAATGAGCGTGGGAATGAGAATAAGAGTGGGACAGAAAAAAGAGAGGAGAGAGGGAGAAAGCTGGCTTACTTACAAGAATCACTCAAAGAGTAAAAAAGGAAATAGCTGGGAATTATTTAACTTGGAATTCATAGTATTTTTTCAAGGAAAAATTTCAAGTGGGAGGAGCAAAGGAAAACATGAATTCATGAAGAAATGTATCTTGATCTTGATGTGAAGACTAAATAGGGTTAAGACTAAAATGGAAAATAAAGAAAATAAGATGCATCTATAATTTAACAAGTATATAGTATGGATGGGCAAAATACCAAAAAAAAATATTTTTTTTGTGTGTGTGTGGAGAAACTTGATGGTGAACTTGAAATAATAGCCATTATAGTTATCAGGGTAAAGAAAAAGTTAGGGGAATGGAATAGACTCTAAAAACATTTATGTTATTTAAGGAGTTGATAGAAGATGAGTAAGCACTAACACAATGCTACAAGAAAGAGTCACTATTCAATAAATATCTAAATGGAGGACATCAGCATGGATCAGAATTAGCTTCTATCCACTTTTTTTTTAAAGTTGTAGATGGCCACAATACCTTTATTTTATTTATGTGGTGCTGAGGATCAAACCCAGTGCCTCACATGTGGTAGGCAACTGAGCCACAACCCCAGCCCTCTCTATCCACATTTTTACACCATGCACTACAATACATTTCAAATGTAATTTCATAAAAAGCCAGGGAAGAAAGTGGGAGAGAAACACGTTTCGATTGCGTTGCAGAGAAAACGTTTTGACTATGGATACAGAAGCTATCAGAGACAGGAGAAATGGATCCAAATCTGTTTATAAAAGCCATTTTTTTTCCCAGAAAATGTAATAAAGGAAACACAAAAAATGAAATCCACAGAAGGGGGAGAAATATATATGGCAAATAAAGCTTCCCATCCCGAAAAGAAAGGCACTGAGCAAGTGGAAAAGGTCAGAATGCTGCTCCTTTTTTGATAAGTAGTCAAAAGAAATGAATTCAGAGCTTACATGCAAAACTTTACATAGAAAAATGAGCAGCCCCACTGCAAATCTTGAACTTTCAGCTTGAACAACTTTTATATTGTTATTAAAGAATCAGTTTACAGGCGTGGTAACACATGCTTGTAATGCCAGCAGTTCAGGAGGCTGAGCAGGAGTTCTACAAGTTCAAAGCCAGCCTCAGCAAACTTAGCAAGGTCCTAAGCAACTTAGTGAGACTCTGTCTCAAAAGATAAATAAATAAATAAAGTACTCAGTGGTTAAGCACCCCTGGGTTCAATTCCTGGTGCAAAAAAAAAAAAAATCAATTTAGCCAGGGTGTGGTGACCTGTACCTATAGTCCCAGCAACTCAGGAGTTTGAGGCAGGAGGATCGCAATTTCAAGGGCAGCCTCAGAAACTTACCAAAGCCCTGTCTCAAAATAAAATAAAAGGAGCTGGGGATATAGTTTAGTGGTAGAACATCCCTGGGTTCAATCTTCAGTACTCAAACCTCAAAAAAAAAAAATCAGTTTAAATGACAAAACTTAATGTGTGGTAGGTCAGATTCCCTGATGGCAAAACCTATAAAATAGTTCCTATCCTTTGATCCCACAATCTTACTTCTAAGGAAGTAGCTAAAGAAAATAATGTAAAGCGGAAAAGTCATTTCTACAAGTGTTCATTGTAAATATTATTTACATAGAAGGCAATTAGAAATGAGGCACTTTCACAGAGATTTCTAAGTCGAAGTGGGATTTAAAGACTGTATAGCTAAATCTACTGGGATGCTTGTGGAAATGCAGATTTGGGGTCCCACTTCAAACCTTGCCAATCTCTCTCTGGAGGGAGCCTGGGAACACTCATTTCCTCAAGGGGGTCAGCTGCTTCATTACTGCACTCTGGTTTGAGACTGAGGGCCAATCACAGACCATGAGAGCGTTTGGAGAACTAGAGTGGTTCAAGTAATGGACCCTAAACATGCAGAGAAATGAGAAGAGGGACCATGAGGACTCAGAGAACACCGAGTCATGTCAGTGACCACAACAGGATAGGGTGGCAGAAGTCAGCTGTTGTTCATAATGTTGTGTTTTGTTCTGGAAACTGTTTTTAAAAAGCAACATGGTCATATGAGTTTTGTTCATTTGTCAAATCCCCAGGAAGGTCGCTTGAAGACTTAATAGAACATCTATAAAGAATCTACAGGAGTCTTGCCTCAAGCCCTCCCTGCCTGAATGGCATCCCTTCCCTCCTTCTCCTTTGGTTCCCTGGTCCCCAGGTGATTAAAAGTTTCTTTCTGCCTTAAATTGTGATCAAGCCTTCACACCCCATAAGTGTCACCCACCTGTGTCCTTGGCCAATGTCTAGTTGGAGGCACAGTTGTGTGGGGTGTCATCCTGTCATCAGGACAGTTCGGTAACCACATATTTTTGCACCAAATTAGAGGAAACAAGTATATATATATATAAATTTATATATATTTATGGACTTATAAATATATATTTATAAATTTATATATTATAAATAAGACATGTATAAATTTATATTTATAAATATATGTGAATGTATATAAAAATCATAAATAATGAATTTATAATATATATTCATAGATATGTATAAATTAATACATTTACATTATATAAATTTTTATACACACACACAGAGCTGGGGGGTGTAGCTTAGTGGCAGAGTGCTTGCCTAGTATGTGCTAGGCCCTGGGTTTGATCTCCAGAACCATAAGAAATAATAATAATAAAAAAAAACTTAGTAGGCAGCTTGCTGGAGACTGCTGAGTATTCCCTTTTCAGGATGGGGAGGGAGACAGGCCTGATGGGATGTGTTGCTAATGCAGTTCTGAGCTTCTCGGGTTCCCCGAGGGCTGACTTCCCTGAGGGGCAGAAATGCCACTGTAGCTCTATTTCCCAGAGAAGCCTCTTTCCTGGAACCTATAGATCCATTTTTGCCCGGAGCCTTGGGGCTTCTTGCCAGGATCTGCGGATGTCACAAGATACTACTGTCCAGCTAAGGTTGGCCAACCTCCCCCAAGAAAGTTGGGCCGCTGCCCAGGGTGCTAGGCCTGTAGGCGCCTGTGTGGGAGAGTTAGGAGAGTCCACTCCTACAGGGAGTCACTGGGGGACATTGGGGTGGCTAGGCCTAGCCCAGCAGCATGCCCAAGATTTGATTCTTGGTGCTCTACAGCCCTGAGGGAGACTCTACCTGCCTCCATTCAAACTAACATGTCTGCTTCCGGCCCTGAGACACCCACCCACTCCTGCTCCTGGCTGGTTATCTCAAGGCTGCTCTCTCTGGGTGGTACCCTGTCTTTGGCAGCTTTGCATGGTCCAGCAGAGGGAGCCCCTTTTCTATAAGGGAGGCTAGGCCTTCAGGATTCCAAAGTGAGCACTTGGGAGTTGTCATTTGTTCCCAGTCTCCTGTTATCTTATTGCCACCTTCAACCCTTTTGCAAGTTCTTCCTATAGGTCAGAAACCAGCCCAGAGAACAAATTCAATATTTTCCCAGACCCTTGTATGGTAACCTGTACTCTGGAGGAGAGAATCATGGAGAAGACCCACTGGGCATAGGGTGCTGTTATGATTTACACAATGGACCTCTTATGGTTTTTGTTTTTAAGTACTAGGGATTAAACTCAGGGGCACTTTTCCTCTAAGCTACATTCCCAGTCCTTTTTATTTATTTATTTTTATTTTGAGGAAGGGTCTTGTTAAGTTGCATAGGCTGGTCTTGAACTTGTAATCCTCCTGCCTTAGCCTCCTGAATTGCTGGGATTATAGGTGTGTGTGCTGCTGAGATCAGCTCTTGAGTGCCTACTATATGTCAAATGCGTGCTAGGAAGCTACAACTATGCACAGACAGAAAAGACCTTGCCCTCATGGAAGTAAGCACCCAAAGTCTCAAAGTAATATAATTAAATCATAATGAGTGCTCAGAAGGAAATAAATATGTGCTATGATAGAAAATAAGTGTTGGTTAGGGAAGGCCTCTCTCAGTCTGGGTGGCAGGAGCTGTTCACAGGGGGGCGCATTAGACTGAAGGACTGGTAGGGTGCAAAGACCCTGCAGAAGAGACAGCTTGGTGTGTTCAAGGAACCTCAAGTCCATTGGGGCTGGAGTTCCGTGAGTGAGGGACTTATGGCATGTGAAGGCTTATGGCATGAGACACTTGAATAGGTGGCCAGGCCAGATGTCAGATCAGGTGAGCCAAGTAAAGGGCTTGTGATATTTGTCCAAATAAAATGGGAAATCATTGAAAGATTTAAGCAAGTAACTGGACAAGTAATTAAATTTTCAAGCATCACTGTAACTGCAGGTCTGAGACTCGGCTGTGGGGACAGTAGGGACAGGGCAGCATGTAGGAGTCCCTGCAGTGTCCAGGTGAGAGAAAATGCTAGCTTGGACTTTGCTGGTGGAATAGGGAGAAACAGGGGGACTTGAGATATGTTTGAGAGGCTATATCTAAAGGACTACCTGATGGGCTGGAGGAAGAGGGAGGAATCAGGGCTGAGCCCCCCATTTCCAGCTTGAGATCCCCACAGTGGGGGATGCTATTTATCAGGGTGAAGACAAAGAGTGGGGGACAGGCACAGGTTTTCTTGTCTTCAGGCTTGTCCGATTCCAGAGTCAAGGAATTCAGTATCTTATGTTCCTTCCCAGCCAGACGATGAATCCTCATTTTATAGGCTGAGAAACTGCGGTTAACCCCAGTTGAGTCCAAAGTTGGGGCTGGAAGATAACACCAAGGAGCCATTTTGCCATTTAGGGGCTTCAGCTCTCAAGGCCCAGGGCTCCCAGTCTAGTGCCCTCCCACCTGGCCTGGCTCTCAAAACTCCCTCCAAACAATTCCCCAAAGCCCCTTGCATCCACCTTGGCATCAGTTCCAGGGACAGGGTGCTCTGGCCCCAAGATGTTTTGTCTTATCCTAATCTCCTGAGCCTCCCTCCCTTTCTTAAAATGTCTGTCCAGTGCCCTCTGCTGGGACAGCTTCTAGAAAGTGGGCTGACGGTGGGTCGGGGCCTCATGCTTGTTTCAGCTCCTAGCTGGCCTGGGTTCATTACTTTTCTTCTCTGGGAATTGAATATTTCTGACTTCAAAATGGGACAAGATCCCTCCTTTCTTTCTAGGATTATAAGTAGAGGCTTAAAAGTCAGGAAGACCTTACCTTGTAAGCTAGCCAGCAGATCACCTCCCCAAACTGCAGCTATGTCACCTGCAAAATTGAAATAATAATCACCTTGCCTAATAATAATTACCTCTAGTAAAGAGAAGATGACAAGATTTTGGAGGTGAGGTGCCTCACACCCAGAGTGTCAAGATAAATGGTCTCTAGTGCTATTGCTATTGTTGAATATCCAAAAAAGACCACCCACAAGGAGACAAGTGACAGATATCAGTCTCTAAAACAGTTGGAAGATCACAGAATTAAGGATTAATGAGGCTTGGTCCACATGTCCCAAGCCTTAACACCACATAATATAGTTTGGACTTAGAATGTCCCCCCATATCCCACGTGTTAGTCCCTGGCTGGTGATACCATACAGAGGTGTGAAAAATACCATCAGCAACACAATAAAGAACAGGGAGATGTTTCCCATAATGATCTAGCTAATAAATCATGGCTATGGAAACTTCAGGAGGTTGTAACTAGTTGAAGAAAGTAGGTCACTGGGAGGCTGCCCTGGAAGGATACATTGGAACCCTGGATTCATTCTTTCTCTCTCTCTTCTCTCTCCTTTCTCTCCACTCTGCTTCCTGGCTGTCATAAGGTGATCAGATGAAGTCTAAATGAATTAGCTTTTTTAAAAAAAAATGTATATTTTTTAGTGTAGATGGACACAATACCTTTATTTTATTTATTTATTTTGAACCCAGTGCCTCACATGTGCAAGGCAAGCACTCTACCATTGAGTCACAACCCTGGCCCCTAAATGAATTAGCTTTTTAAGCACTTCATAGGTGAGGTGTTTAGCTTGTGTCAGGGATGGGCTCTTATTTATGTGTGAGTAGTTCTAAATTTTCATCAGTGAGTGTCTCTAGAGGGAAATGTCTTTAGTAAGGTAGACATTTATATTCCTTCAGCTGCAGAAGGAGAAAGGGTGAATAAAAGCGAAGCTAATGATAATTCACAGACTGACAATTTTGGGGAAAGAGGCTAAGCTAAAAGATTAATCCAGCCATATTAGAGTTTGAAAATGGACCTGGGAGTTCTTGAGATTTAAGAGTTTCCAGCTGTAGACGTCAGAGCAGCACAGTGACATTTTCCCCTAGCCTAGGGAAATAGGGGGCAAATAAAAATGTAAGTTTTAAAAACAATCTAAATCTGTTTCATTTTCCAGTTTTGGGATTCTATATACTTTTAGTGCTAAAAATATCCTTTCTTTTATAAAATGTGAGTGAGAGTTGTTGGTAATATGTGACTTACGTACGGTGATTTATACTAATACATGAAATTCAAAATCCTTTTACTAATAGGGACACTGGGTCCAGGTGGGTGATGTGACTTGTCCAAGGTCAGAAGTAGTTGGTGATAGAGCCAGTGCCACCACCTCGGATCTCCTAATTTCTGTCTAATGCTCTTCTCATTGGATTCTTCCCCTAGCACATTTGTACCTCATTCATTTGCAAATGATTGAAATCCAACTCAAACTGGCTTAAGCAAAAGGGATATTAAAAAAGAATTTCAACCAGAATGAGAAATAAATGCTTGGCAGGAAAAGTAACAAGGGATACACATTAAACCACTGGACACAGACTCCATAGGAACCAAAGTCTCCCCTCTGTGGTTCAAAACCCACAATGAGGCTTTCCCATCAATTCCTTATTCTCAGCACTATCACCACCTCCAATATGGACACACACACACACACACACACACACACACACCACACCTCATTCTGAGCAGACCCTTCAGTATCCATTCTTTGGTTCATTTCCTGCTAGTTCAAGTCATCTCTCCTCACTTTTGTCAAAGAGTGTCTAACCAACCCCAATCCAACCAGTCTCTTTTGTCTCTCAGGGGTGGAGCATTCTCCCCAGAAAAGATCATCAGAACTCGGAACACACTGTCCCAGCAGCCTCTCAGCCCTAACTCATTAGCTGGGTAATTAAGGGAAGCATCTGCATTTTCTTTCCTGTGTTGCTAGTGACCAGCTCATATCTAAAGGACTAAACGTAAGTAGCAGGAGGTTTGACTTGTTTGAAGCTGGGCAATTGTGTACTTTCTCAAAGATCAACCTCCCTGAGATGCCGCAGTCTGGCTGGGCACAAAATCTCGAGCCACTCAAACAGGAACAAACTTTATTTTTGAAACTCCCGCCAATGCCCTGTATGCTCCAGGGAAATATGCCGACCCACACACGCGCGTTCTCCTGGGCCACACTACCCCAACAGGAAATCCCTCCTCCGGAATTCCCTCCTACCGCACTTCCCCAACCAATGGGAACTCTCCAGGAGTCCCGTAGCAGGCCGAGGTGGACAGCAGGGGTCTAATATCCAATTGAATGCAGATCTTAACATAATCATATCAACTCAATGGTTTGCTGGCGTCATCTTTCAACCAAAAATGCCATGCATCATTACTATTTGGCTATGGCTCTTACCATCTCCCCCCTTCTGGTTAATTAAGCAACAAGCAATGTGGCTTAGGGACCATGCCTGTTAGGTTGTCCAATTCAACATATGGTCCTTACCCGTCATCGGATGAGCTGACCTCTAGGCGTCAGCCTCCTGTCTTAGGTTGGTACCACTGCAATTGGATCATACCCGTCACTGACTACTGGTCCAGCATACAGCCACACATGTGGATAGGCCTATGCACCAGTGGGAGGGTGAGGTTCTTTGCCTCTCCTCTGTTGGCCCCCAAATTTGGCCTTGGTGCCAGTGGGGGGATGAGGTTCTTTGCCTCACCTCTGTTGGCCCCCAAATTTTAGACCATCACTAGTAGAAGGGAGGAGGATACAGAAATGCCACGACACCAAGCCAGTTGACGGCTCCTTTGGAAAAATTGTATCACTGGTGACACCATCAGCAAAGATACGCCAGCACTACCACAATGCGCTGCACCAACAGATAGTTCACAATGCATACAGGTGAGCTCACAATGTGTCCAGGCAAGTTCTGCAAGCAGTTCAGTGATGGCTATTGTAGAAGCTGTAGATTGGTTTTATCTTTGACTTCACCAGCACTGGGATGAAGATAGGAATTCTGGCAATAATGGCTAAAGAAAAAATTATGTAACATTACAGAAGGCACTAAAAGAAAACAATTTTCTTAACAATTTACATT
>NW_025999900.1:6454998-6486480 GCF_001458135.2 Marmota marmota marmota
GCTGCTAAGACTTGCCCTTGTTCATTAATGTCTCTACATAATTTAACATATGCATTTAAATCTCCATGTTTCCATGGTCTAATGACCTCTCTGCAGCAACGAATAAGCCAGTTGTTTTATTAATGGCATTGCTTGTTATGTATCCCCAGAAATTTTGGAAGCTGTTTGAATAAGCCTATCTACAAATTCAGCGTAAGGTTCATTAGATCTCTGTATTACCTTAGATAATTGACCTTGTAAATCTCCATGTCCTTGTAAAGTCTTCCATGCCCTAACCGCATCTACAGCAATTTGTGTGTATACGCCAGGATCATATTCAATTTGTTGCCGTTGACCCTCATAAGGTCCTTTTCCTAACAACATATCTAGATTTCTTTGAGGGTAACCAGCTGCTGCATTTTGCCTAGCTGTCTCCATGCAAAATTCCTCATTGGCAACCTTCCATAACAAATATTGTCCTCCATTTAGCACAGATCGACACATGTTAGCCCAATCTGCTGGCATCATGTCCAAGTTGGTAATGGATTCGACCATGCTTACAATGAAGGGTGCTTGTGGACCATAGGTTGTTACAGCCTCCTTTAACTGCTTCACTGTTTTGAAATCTAAAGCACGGTGAAATCGTTGCCCTCCTGCCTGCTCAAGTACAGGGCATGCTAATCTTTGAGGTCCTGCTTCAGGATTCCGTCTATCAACTACGGGGGTTGAGGGCCACTCAGTTGTCTCTATAGATGGAGCTTTTGGTTGAATTATGCCCTTTGGTGATAGAACGGAGTTAGTAGCAGCCTCCTGTTGTAGCTTCCCTCCTGATAGCTGTTTGTCCTCTAAGCTTTCTTCCTTTAAATTTTCTTCCTCTATCTGACTAGCCCGAGAGACCTTCTCTTTTGCTTGATCTAACATGTTTTCTACCATAGTCTGGACCTCTAACAATTTACTTAACACTCTTTTGGTTTGTTTTTTACTAATTTCTAATCTACTATAAAGATAACGCAACCCAATAAGATAACATAAAACAAAACCGAAACAGAATGAAGCAAAAACGGAACAAAAAATCGTTGTATCAATTTTCTCTTCCTCAGGGCCAAACAACTTCAAACCTTGAGCCAACCATTTTTCCCAGTTTTCCTGAGAAAGTTCTAGAGATAGGCAGCTTGAAACAAAAACAAAATAAATCAAAACAAGAACACATTGTTTTTTGAAATGGTCACCCATTCTCTCGCCTTCCCTCAGGGGCGAGCAATTTTACTTACCTCTGAGCTTCAGGCGTTCCCCGTACGGGCCACCAATTGCCGCAGTCTGGCTGGGCACAAAATCACGAACCACTCAAACAGGAACAAACTTTATTTTTGAAACTCCCGCCAATGCCCTGTATGCTCCAGGGAAATATGCCGACCCACACACGCGGCGTTCTCCTGGGCCACACTACCCCAACAGGAAATCTCTCCTCCGGAATTCCCTCCTACCGCACTTCCCCAACCAATGGGAACTCTCCAGGAGTCCCGTAGCAGGCCGAGGTGGACAGCAGGGGTCTAATATCCAATTGAATGCAGATCTTAACATAATCATATCAACTCAATGGCTTGCTGGCATCACCTTTCAACCAAAAATGCCATGCATCATTACTATTTGGCTATGGCTCTTAGCACTGAGATACATGCAGAGTTCCATGAAATGGAAATGGAAATGGAAATGGACTATGGTCTATGATTCAGTATACAGGTGGGTAGGATTTACACTGAAGCTCAGCTATAAAACCTCCACTTACTCAGCTTGCCCCATTGCTGGATCAATCTAGAGCATGGAGGACACCATGGTATGTCTTTGTGCTGCCTGATTCTGTTTCCCTGCAGCCTGAAAAATTGAGCCAATGGGTCCTTCCTCTATCTGACCAAAGGGCAGGAGGCAGTGGAGGCAGGGAAAGAAGTGGAATATTATCCAAGAGTATTGAAGCCATGGGATGAAAATTCAGTGTCAACTTTTATTTAAATATTTTGGAGAAAATAAGTATGAATATAATATAGATTAAAATGAAAAACTTAGATGAACTTTTTAAAAAATAATTTTAGTTGTAGATGGACACAAAATCTTTATTTTATTTATTTATTTTTTATGTGGTGCTGAGGATCGAACCCAGTGCCTCACACATGAGAGGCAAGTGCTCAATCACTGAGCCACAACCCCAGCCCTAGATGAACATTTTTAGTAAATTAATTAAGTTTTTAAGAGACAGAGTCTTACTATGTTGTCCAGACTGGCCCCAAACTCCTTGGCCCAAGAGATTCTCCTGCCTCAGCCTTCTGGATATCTGGGACTACAAGCATGCACTTCTAGGTTTATTTCAGGATGAACATTTTTTTCTTAATTTTTAGTTGTGGATGGACACAACTTTAGTTTTATTTATTTATTTTTATATGGTGCTGAAGCTTGAACCCAGTGGCTCACATGTGCTAGGCAAGCGCACTGCCACTGAGCCACAACCCCAGTTCTAGGATGAACATTTTTAAATAACTTCACTGCCTAGAAATTTCCAGTTGTACCTGTTGCTGTAGTCAAGCTAACAGGTCCAGGTCCAAGTTCCTCTGGTTTAGAGGAAGCTTTGCCCTTCCAAGTCCTACAAGGCAAACTTCATCTCTGAAGGTTCAGCATAGACCTGAGATATTGGACAATGACTGAAGATGGTTTGCGACAAGGGACAGATGAAAAGTCAGCCCTCCCACACTCTGGCCCTAAAATGCACTGGGCACCAGCTTCTAAGCTCAAGATCTTGCTCCGTGAGCCCAAGTGTGTAGTCAGCTTTCCATCACTCTAACAAATACTTGAGGTAATCAACTTATAAAGACAGAAGGTTGATTTTGGCTCACAGTTTGGGAGGTTTCAGTTTATATTGTTTAGCCCTGTGGCTTTAGGTGTGTGGAGAGGCAACACATCATGTTGGAGTCCATGGTGAGAGCAAAACTGCTCACTTCATGGCCAGGAAGCAAAAAAAAAAAAAAAAAGAAGAAAAGGAAGAAATGGGGATTACACAATCCCCTTCAAGGGCGTGACCCCCAGGGCCTAAATTCTTCAAGGTTCTACCTCCAAATAATGTCACCCTGGGTGGTAGGGCCAGGGGTGTAGCTCAGTGACAGTGACACTTGCCTAGCCTTGTTGGATTCAATCCCTAGTACCACCAAAAAATAAAAACAAAAAAGATCTAACACATGGGCCTCTGGGGATTTTCAGGATCCTAACTATAACACCAGGTGACCACTAAGAATTCAATCATTTCTCCTGTGGATTACTGCTTACAAAGTGGTAACTCCATGGAAAGAACCATCTATCACCTACTCCCTAACACTCAGAGCCAACTTTTCCAGTAGGCTCAGGACACACAGTGCCTAGGGCCCATGTTGGTTAATTGTATGTGTTAACTTTGCTGGCCAGATACCTGGTTAAACATTATCCTAGGTATCTGTGAGAGCATTTCTGAAAGAGATTAATATTTGATAGTTGACTGAGTGAAGCAGATTGCCCTCCCCCATGTGGGTGGGCCTTATTTAATCTGTTAGAGGTCTAAAAAGAACAAAAAGGTGGAGTAAGTGGGAATCAGACTCTCTCTGTCTTTGAAAAGGGACATTTGTCTTCACCTGTCATTGTCTTAGACTTGGGCTGAAACTTACAGTCATTTTTTTTTTCCTGGATCTCCTGCTCGCCACGTACAGATCATGAGACTTCGCAGTCTCCAAATACTCATGGATGTATGTCTCCATCCTATAGGTTCTGTTTCTCTGGAGAACCCAGACTCATACAGGCTCTCTACTTTTAGGCCCAATGAAAATGTTTCAATTTTAATTTCTTTTAAAATTAGGAGCTGATAACTGTAATAGTAATGAATGTATAAAAATGCTCTGCTTTGTGGTGGCCATGTCCGGAGCTGCTTTCCTCCACCACGTCTTTCCACCATGATGTTCTGCTCCACCTCAGGCTCAGAGCTGTGGAGTCTGCTGATCATGAATTGAACCTCTGAAACCATGAGCAACAATATACTTTTTCTCCTCTAAGTTGTTCTTGTCAAGTGTTTTGGTCATAGCAGTGCTGACTAAAACAGAAATGGATACCAAGAAATGGAGTCGTCACTGTGACTAATGTGACCATGTGGTTCAGAAGCCTTTCCCCTCCACCAACATTTTTTTTAATATTTTATTTTTTAGTTGTAGTTGGACACAATACCTTTATTTTATTTATTTATTTTTATGTGGTGCTGAGGATTAAACCCAGGGCCTCGCAAGTGCTAGGTGAGTGCTCTACCGCTGAGCCATAACCCCAGCTCCCCCACCAACATTTTTTATTCGTGCCTTAGAGTTGTATATAATAATGGGATTTTTTGTTACATATTAGTATGTGCGTACAACACAGCAGTATCACTCTTCAGCATTTACCCCTTTCCTTCTCTCCTCCTGCCCCTGGATTCCTTTCCTCTACTGATCTCTCTTTAATTTTCATGAGACATCACCCACCCCACCTTTCTTTTCCTTCTTTCTCTCTAACTTCCTCATATGAGAGGAAACTTTATGACCTTCTGAGTTTGACTTATTTCATTTAACATAATGGTCTCAAGTTCTATCCAATCTCAAGTTCTGTCCAACCTGCAAATTACATAATTTCATTTTTCTTTTTGGCTGAATAAAACTTTATTGTGTATATACACTACATTTTCTTGATCCATTCATCTGTTGATGGACATCTAGGCTAGTTCCATAATTTGGGTTTTGGAAGACACCTGATTTTTGAAATAAATGTCCAGAAAGGGAATTGTTGGATAAAGGGAGTCTGCATAATTGCACTGGTGGTTAATCATCAGTTTCTGGAAGAAAAAAAAATATATATATATATCCATTGGGAGAAGTTAAGCTGCCATTGGAAAATGAATGGAAATCTTGGTCAGAATTTGCTGCCTCTCTTGTTAAGTAAGAATATGTTCAGTCTGTTTCTAGATCTCCCATTTATGGTAAACTCTCAAAGAATTTGTTGTCAAGAGCTAAAAAACACCAGACATCTATTTGCTCTCTCAAAGCCATTTCTGCACCAACATGGCCACCTTTGTGGAACTCAGCACCAAAGCCAAGATGCCCGTGTTGGGTCTGGGCACCTGGAAGTCTCCCCCGAACAAAGTCAAAGAAGCCGTGAAGGTGGCCATTGATGCAGGATAGCGCCACATAGACTGTGCCTACGTCTATCAGAATGAGAATGAGGTGGGAGAAGCCATCCAAGAGAAGATCCAAGAGAAGGTGGTGAAGCGGAGGACTCTTTATTGTGAGAAAGCTGTGGTGCACCTTCTTTGAGAGGAAGCTTGTGAAGGAAGCCTGTTGGAAGACCCTCCAGGATCTGAAACTGGACTATCTGGATGTCTACCTTATTCATTGGTCCCCGGGATTTCAGGCTGGGAAGGACTTATTCCCCAAAGATGATACAGGCAACAACCTCATCGGTAAAGAAACATTCTTGGATGCCTGGGAGGTCATGGAGGAGCTGGTGGATGAGGGGTCTGGGTGTCTCCAACGTCAACCACTTCCAGATGGAGAAGATCTTGAATAAGCCTGGACTCAAATATGAACCAGTGACTAACCAGGTGGAGTGTCACCCATACCTCATCCAGGAGAAACTGATCCAATACTGCCACTCTAAGGGCATCACGGCCACAGCCTACAGCCCCCTGGGCTCTGCAGATAGACCTTGGGCCAGACCAGCAGACCCTTCACTACTGGAGGACCCTAAGATCAAGGAGATTGCTGCAAGGCACAAAAAATCCCCAGCCCAGGTTCTGATCTGGTTCCATATCCAGAGGAATGTGGTGGTGATCCCCAAGTCTCTGACCCCAGAACGTATTCTTGAGAACTTTCAGGTCTTTGACTTCAAATTGAGTGATGAGGAGATGGCGACCTTACTCAGCTTCAACAGAAACCAGAGGATCTGTGTCCTGGCTGACCAGGCTAATTGGCCGGACTACCCCAGTAATTAATGCTGATTACTGAAGCTGAATCTGCTGATGAGACACCTGGTGGATTCTTTCTCTTCACTGAAGTGGAATTTGCTCTCCCTGAGGCTCATTTTAGCTAAATTTATATGAAATTATATTGTGCTTGATCTTGTCAGAATCTAGGCAAAATTAAAAAAAAAACATTTATTAGTGCATTATAATTGTACATAATGTTTTTTTTTTAATGCTCGAATCATCCATGCACGCAACATTAGTTGCTCAATCTCCTTCCCAGAACCTTCTTTCCTTCTCTTCCTCTCTCCCCTTAAGCAAGGTTTTATTTAAATCCATATGATGAACCAGGAAAAGACTTATCACAGGGAAGTATGACCCAGATGAGCAAATGACTATTTCTTCCACTTATTTGATCTGAACAAATGTTTGTTAAACAACAGGGTCTCTGCTACCATTGAGAATGCAAAAAATAAAAAGAATAAAAAAATAATGGAGAACCATAAAGAAAATGTTGCCAGAGAATCTCTCTTCACCATTTTGAGAAAGAGTGTTCAGGATAAGGAAAAAGAACCAGCAGCACTGTCTACTGCTAAGTAGTAGTTCACACTATCATCAAGGAGAACCAACAATTAAAGAAGAATGTTGTACAATTAGATGTGCAAAATAAAAGAAAATGAAGAGGATAACCACTAAATTTTAAATGAGAGCAGGAAATATGGAATATCTAGGCCAGTTTTCTTATTCTCTGCATATGGAAAACAAGAGTAAAAATTCATAGTCACCAGACCACAAAGTGCCACAGGCAGGCCTGATAGGGAAGCCAGCCCATCCCAGAGGTCATGGACTTCGAACCAGATGAGATCTGGTTAAACCGGATGGATTACCTATTTAATCAGACATGTGCAAATACAAATTTAAACAGTAGAAAATTTGAAATGTGGCACAAAGAGAGGAAATATGGTATAATCCAGAGTATTGGACTGAGGGTAATATCATAATATTAGTTTAAGTTCTAACATTAATAATCTGTGTAACCTTGTGCAAGTCAGTAACTTTTCTCTGGGCCTTAGCTTTATCATCTGTCAAAGGAGGAAACCGAATTATATCAACTTGAAAATAACATCGTAATATAATTCTATGGTACCTGATATTACAAGGATCATTTAAAAATGTATTATCCAGGCACAGTGTTGCACCCTGTAATCCCTGTAATGGGCTAGGGAAGCTGAAGCAGAAGGATCACAAACTTAAAGCCAGCTTCAGCAATTTAGTGTAGTCCTAAGCAACTTAATGAGACCCTGTCTCAAAGTAAAAAATAAAAATGGCTGGAGATGTGACTCAGTACCAAAAAAAAAAAAAAAGGATTAGTGTAGTCCAACTGCTATAACAAACATCACAATGGCTTACTAAATTAAGAATTTCTCTCATGTCACAACCCAATGGCTGATATATGGTGGTGGCCGTAATGTTGGGTATCTGTGTGGTGGGTAGATACTTCCACATAGTTATTTAGAAGCTGGGTAGATACTCCCACACAGTTATTTTTTGTTTCATCATGCTCAGCTGCCCAAGCATTCACATACCACTGCAGCTATGGTATCTGAGTGCTTGGGCAGCTCAGAAGAAGACCCTGGCATCATCTGCATTCTGCAGGAGTGCAGAAAGCTGGAGTTAGGGGGTCAAAGGAGGGTCTGGGAGGCCAGTTAAACTATAGCCAAGTCAGAATAGCGGCAGGCACCCCCTGAGAGGGTGATGCATGAAGATGTGAGAAGGAAGTCAAAGATGCAGTGAGGACCCCTGAGCCAGTACCATGGAATATCTGCCAAGGAAAGCTACAGAAATTAAGAAGAAACAAGCCATGTGGGCTGCAACTAGCATGGCCCTAGGGGCAGAACTACATACGCCCTTTGGAGAGAACATCACAATGCTATGGGCCCCAGATGCTGGACGTGGATGGACAGGACTTCTGGCTCAGTTGGATTTGGTCCTGCTTTGGTCCCATCCCTTCTTTCTATGTTCTTATTTCTTCCTTTTGGAATGAACACATTTACTCTGTGCCATTATATATTGGATGCATTGCTTTTGATCTTTACAGGAGAAAAGCATCCAAGAGTTTGCCTTGAGTCTCAGATGAAATTTTGGACTTGAACTTTTGAGCACCATTAAAACTATTAAGACTGTGGGGACTCTTGGAAATGGACTAAATGTGTTTTGTATTGTGCAATAGGCATGAGTGTTTGGGGGTCATGGGCAGAATGTTATGTTGTGGTTTACATATTAAGTGTTCCCCAAAATCTCATGTGTGAGACAGTATAAGAATGTTCAGAGGTGAAATGATAAGATTATGGGGCCTATACACTAATCAGTGGATTAATACACTGATGTGGATTAATTGGGTGGTGGCTGTAGGCAGGTAAGATGTGGCTGGAGGAAGTAGGTCACAGGGGGGTATACCTTTTGGATTCATACTTTGTCCTTGGTGTGCACAGCTCTCTCTGCTTTCTGGTTGACATGTTCTGAGCTACCTTCTTCTGATACACCCTTCTAACATGATGTTCTGCCTTACCAGGGGCCCAAAGCCATGGTGTCACTGACCCTGGACCGAATCTGAAACCATGAGCCAAAATAAACTTTTCCTCCTCTCTTTTAAAAAAGGAATAAAATTTGGATTATGCTTGTCTTTAGGCCAATGTAATCATAAAATATAATTTTCAATTCATCTTTATGGAATAATGGGCCCACAAAGGCACAAGTGCCTAGGATCCATGCAAGTCATAATGTGACTCCGCTAACACTCTGCAGCATCCTCATCCTTGAGCTGGGAGCCAATGTCCACCCACTGGTTCAGTGGGTTGTCCAGGATGGTGATTCCATGGCCTTCCACTGACCTTGAAGAGGGAGTTATTTGGGGAGCTGTCATCTTGAGTTTTATCTATTAATAGAGTTACGTGTGTGGGCAGTGGAGAATGGCTCTCACCATCAAAAGATGGAGTAAATCAGAACCAGGCACAGGATGAGTAATAGCTTCTTCAAACAAGGGTGACTGTCAAGGAGCAGCATCCCTATTTCCACCTCCAGGGTTCCTCTGTGTCCTAGTGAGGCTGATCTTGCTCCTGTAGACCAGCACCAATTGTTTAGTAAGCCCAAGTGGTGTGTCAGATACTGTTCAGTCCAAAGATAAGCAACTGGATGTCTGCAGCCTTCTCAGGAAAACAGCCTTGTAAACACGCAGTTAGAACAGAGTAGGGCTGTGGGGAGACACTTCAATTCTACCTGGATGAAGGGTGAAGACCTCACAGAAGAGGTAGCTCTTGAGCTTGGAAGAAGGAATGGGAATTTGACCACACATGTGGCCTCAGGGGAAAGGGAGGGGGGATCAGACAGGAATCCTCACAGCCTCTCATAGGGAAGAGTTTGTTCATGAGTGTCAGAAAAGTCAAAAATGTAAAAGTGACATTCAACAAGAAGCCCAAAATGATAAAGCTATTTGTTCTGTGACTATGTAAAGCTATTTCTTCTACCTAAAAAGTAGAAACCAATCAAATTAAAAAGTACCGTGTCATGAAAGATCTACCACTTCCACAAAGTATTTTGGGCCCATAACTTTTTTTTTTTTTTCCTTTGATTTTTTTGCGGTACTGGGGATTGAACTCAGAGGCACTCTACCACTGAGTTATATCCCCAGGCCTTTTTATTTTTTATTCTGAGAAACAGTCTAAGATGCCTAGTCTGGTCTTGAACTTGCAATCCTTCTGCCTCAGCCTCTCCAGTAGCTGAGCTCACAGATGTGTGCCACTGTGCCCAACTCCAGAGCTACATAGTCTAGTGTAGTATACTATAAATAGATATTTGTTCTTTGACTTTGGAACAGAGCTCCTAAAACCTTTTGAATTTTCTGAGTGATAGGAGTAGCTTTTGTTGTTCATAACAAACCCCTTTCCTAACAGATCTGAGTTTGTACTGATGAGGTGGGACTCCTAGTGGGGAGTCCAGATGGGGGCGGGACACAAGGGAGACCAACACATGAATTGAGGATGGGAACTTTCAGTCACGCCTCTTGACTTCTATGGAGGGGAGAGGAGATAGAGATTGCATTTTAAAACTCTTGAATGATGAGACCTGGAAAGGTTCCCAGTTGGTGAATCCATACCTTGCCCTACACATCTGCATTTGACCCTTCCTCACTTGTATCCTTTATAATAAAGTGGCAATCTTAAATAGAGTACTTTCCTGAGTTCTGTTCCAGGGAAGGATCAGACCCGAGGGAGTGGGGGTCCTGGGAACCTCCTATTTGGTAGTCAGGCAGGCAGAAATGTGGGTCACCTGAGGGCTCCACTTACGGCTGGCATCTAAGGTGGGGCAGTCTTGTGGGACTAAGCCTTTTAACTTGTGGGATCTGATGTTAACTCCCAGTAGATAGCATCAGGAGCAAGTTGAATTAAATTATTGGACTCCCAGTTTGTGTGGGAGAATTGGAGGGTTGGTGAAGAAAACTGACCCATATTTTGTATCAGAAAATAGCACATATTTGGTTCAGAAGTGGTGTCAGAAAAGAAGGTGCATATGGAAATGGTAATTCACAAGGAAAGGCCCTCCACCTTGTTTAAGGAAGGTAATTCACAAAGCATTGCCTATGGCTAATGTAAACTCCTTTTGGCTTTGGAGCCATGTCTGTGAAATAGTCCAAAAAAATAGATCTTCCCAGTCCTTATTTGTGATATTATAACAGAATACTTGAGACTGGGTAATTTATAAAGAACAGGAATTTATATCTTACAGTTCTGAGGCAGGAAGACCAAGATCAAGGTGTGAGCAAGTAGCCATCCTGACACGTGACTGGGCGGCTCCCGTTAAGGGTCTGAGGCTTCTGGCTGTGTCGGAACTTTCCCGGCCCTCTCCTGATGAGAGAACCCGTCCGTGTGGGGGTGTGACTGACCACTGACCCCGGGGGCCCAATCACTGACCCTGACCTTGGAGTGCAGTCCCCCCTCAACCTTCATTGGATGGAATTATCCCCTGAATTTCTTGTTCCCCAATAAAAGGCTATTCCCTGGCGTGTTCACTCTCTCTCTCTCTCCTGCTAGCCCTGAGTAATCCTTGCTGCCCTGCTGGGCGGTTAGAGGTTGGAGCCAGAGAGGGGAGCCGTCTCGGACCTGGCAATAGAAATAAGGTAACTGAGTCTGTGTGTTTTATTTCGATCTCTTCTAGCTAACTTTATGCCAAGAACCTCATTAATGACACCATTGCGCAGGCCGCATGGTGGAATTGGCGAGTATGGGGTGAAGACTGGTCTCTGCTTCTAAGAAAGGTCCTTAAACACTCAGAAGGGGAAGAATGTTGTTGCTCACATGATAGAAGAGTGGAAGAGCAAAGAAAAACTCCATTCCTGAAAGACCTTTTAAAAAGGCATTAAATTCTCCTTCATGGGCCGGTTGCAATTCAGGAGGCTGAAGCAGGAGGATCATAAATTCAAGGCCAGCCTCAGCAACTTAGTTAAACATTGTTTCAAAATAAAAATATAAAGGAGTGGGAATGTAGCTCAGTAGTAAAGTGCTCCTGGATAGGATCCCTAGTTCAAATAGGAAAAAAAAATCACCCTCATGGTTCTAATCACCTCTTAAAAGTCTTGTATCTTGCCAGGTGCTGTGGTACATGCCCGGAATCCCATTTACACAGATAACACAGGAAGATCACAAATTCAAGGCCAGCCTGGGCCACTTAGAAATAACTCTCAAAAATAAAAAGTTTTTAATAGGCTGAAATACTGCTCAGTGTTAAATCACCCTTGAGTTCAATCCTCAATACTGCAAAAACCAAAAACAAAATCAAGTCCCAACTTTTAATGCTGTTATGGCAATTAAATTCAATGAGTCTTGGAGGGGACAAATACTCAAACATTAGCAATGAGAAAAACTAAACGTTTTTCTTGCAGTACTGGAGATTGAACCCAGGGGTGCTCTACCACCCAGCCATGCGCCCCCTAGCCCTTTGTATTTTTTAATTTTGAAACAAGGTATCACTAAGTCATTGGAGCTGACTTCAAATTGAAGATCTTCCTGCCTCAACCTCCAGAGTAGCTGGGATTCTACAGGAGTGCATCGCTGTGCCTGGTGAGCTTGCTCCTTTGTGAACCATTAAAACACTAAAGCTTATTCAATGTGCACATGACACAGAGCTGCTCTGCTGACTGATCACATCAGGATTCAAAAATATGCCCCTGACTTTAAAGATGGATCAAAGCAAATAGTATTAGGTTTCATAGGGAGAAATGAGGTTCCCAAGCTCAGATCCAAAGAAACCTACTGGACCAGGGGTTCTCCAGCTACAGCTTATGTGCCCCATCTAGCCTTCTGCCTGGTCTTGTTTTGTGCAGCTAGGAACCTAACCCAGAGCCTGCACATGCTAAGCATGCACTCTGAGCTATATACCCAGCCTCTCCTGTTTTGTAAAATAAAATTTCACTGAATGAAGCAATGTTCATTTGTTTTGATACCATCTATGGCTGCTTTCATGCTGTAATGGCAGGGTTGAGACAAGGTCTCACAAGGACAAAGTCTACAAAGTCTAAAATATTTACTATCTGACTGACCCTTAGCCTAAACAGGGAAGACCAGATGGGGCATATCTTAGTCTGTTCAGGCTGCTATTCAAAATGCCATACACTGGATGGTTCATAAATACAATAGAAATTTTCTTAGTTCTGGAGGCTGGGCAGCTCAAGGTGTTGGCAGATTTAGTGTCCGGCAAGGGCACACTTCCTGGTTCAAAGATGTTATTATTTTGCTGTTTCCTCATATGGTGGAAGGGGTGGGAGTCTCTGTCCTCCTTTTTATAGGGGCACTAGTCCCCACAATACCATCCTAATACCATCACCTCAGGGGTTAGGATTTCAGTATATGAATTTGATGGGGGGAGAGAAAAGCTTAGCATGGAGATTTGAATTTGTAACAATTCAAGTGAAAAGGGTTTTTTTTTTTTTTTAAGGAGTATAGTTATTTAGCCTGCATGATAGCATAGTTATATTAAGACAAAGATTATATTAGCTAGGCATCACTCATTTGACGGTAAGTGATCAAAAGTAATGCAAAATCAGCTCAGCACAAGAGGACTGCATTGGAAGAATGCCCCAGAGAAGGCCAGTGAGGCTCAGTAATCGTCTCATTAAGACCTTCCTTCCCATCTCTCCCCGCTTCTCCTGCCTTTGGCCACCTCTCTTTTGGTACAGATCAACTTTCTGTGAATGTCAAAAACAAAACAAACAAACAAAAACATGGCTACAAAAAGTTTCCCACCACTACTTAGTTTATTTTCACCAATTGTTTTCTTTCCCTCTCTCTGTCTCTTCTTCCTCAGCACACAGAAAGATGATGTCTCGCCAAGCATGGTGACACACAAGTATCAAAAAATAAATAAATAAAGGGTTGAGTGGTAGATCAGTAGTAGATCAGTGGTAGAGTGTCCCTGGGTTCAATCCCCAGTAACACACACACACACACACACACACACACACACGCATATCTCCTAGCGTCCCCTGCAGTTAAGTGAAGCTTGAATACACATCTGACTGGTGAATATGGGTGAAAGTGACCTGTGTCACTTTCAGGCCAAGGCCATTCAGAACTGATGGGCTTTCTCCACGCCCACCCCACTCCATTCCCTCCTCCTTCTTCCTTCAACTGGATGAAAGTCTCTTAAGGTGATGGAGCCTCAAAATAGCAGGATCTTAGTTCCCTGAATTACCACTTAGCGGAGAACTTCCCAAGAGACCTGCCGAGCTCCGTGAAACTTCACATGAGAAAGAAAGAAAGAAATTGTCATAGGATTAAGCCACTAACATTTCAGGATTTCATAGCATAGTCTATTTCATCTTGATAGATATAGCTACCAATTTACTGATCCAGTCACCAGATAGGCACTTGAGATCAAAAGTCCCACGACAAAAATCAGCATAGTATAGTGACATAGCCACACCAATGTTCATAGCAGCTGAATTCACAATAGCTAAATTGTGGAACCAACCTAGATGCTTATCAATAGATGAACGGATAAAGAAACTGTGGTATATATGCACAATGGAGTATTATTCAGCATTAAAAGAGAATAAAATCTTGGCATTTGCAGGTAAAAGAACGGAGTTGGAGAATATCATGCTAAATGAAGTAAGCCAATCCCAAAAAACTAAAGACTGAATGCTTTCTCTGATAAGTGAATGCTGATCCATGATAGGGCGGGGGCAAGGAAAGAATGGAGAGACTTTAGATTGGACAAGGGGGAGGGTGGGGAGGGGTTATGAGGATAGGAAAGATGGTGGAATGAGATGGACACCATTACCCTAGGTACACGTATGACTGCTCGAATGGTGCATCTCTACACCGTGTACAACCAGAGAACTGAAATGTTGCACTCCATTTGTGTACAATGAACTGAAATGCACTCTGCTGTCATGTACTACTAAATAGAACAAATTTAAAAAAAAAGAAAGTGGGCTGGGGATGTGGCTCAAGCGGTAGCGCGCTTGCCTGGCATGCGTGCGGCCCGGGTTCGATCCTCAGCACCACATACAGACAAAGATGTTGTGTCCGCCGAAAATTAAAAAATAAATATTAAAATTCTCTCTCTCTCTCTCTCACTCTCTCTCACTCTCTCACTCTTTCTTTAAAAAAAAAAAAAAAAGAAAGTCCCACAATATGAACTGATGGACCAACTTAAACTTAATGCCAACCTTTTAGCCAGTCAGCTGGCCGTGGCTATAGAGTCATAAGTGAATCTAGGACCACATGAATCAAGTTTGGTGGGGGTGGTGCAAAAAGGAAACCTAGAGACTTGAAGGGGAGTGAAGGGAGAGGATGGAAGACAAGAATGTTGCCCTACTAAGCATTCAAGTGATGTCCTCTGTGCATAGTGGCATAGTGTTTGTTTGTTGGTTGTGTGGTATAGGTTATTGAACCCAGGGGTTGCTTTACCACTGAGCTATATCCCTAGTCTTTTTTGAGACAGGCTCTCATAAAGTTGATGAAGATCTCACTAAATTGCTGAGGCTGGCCTCGAACTTTTGATCCTCCTGCCTCAGCCTCCAAAATTGCTGGGAATACAAGCAAACACAACTATGCCCACTTGAGTCAAGTTCATGAGGTGAAAGTAATTGAACAGTGAGTTTAAAGAATGCTCTATAACAAATCAAAATTTAAAAGAATATTTGGGCTGGGGATATAGCTCAGTTGGTAGAGTGCTTGCCTTGCATGCACAAGGCCCTGGGTTCAATCCCCAGCACCACACACACACAAAAAAAGAATAATTAAAAATAAAAATAAAAGAAATGCTCCAATGGCTCCTCCTATCAAGTCAGTATGGCCCTAGTGCTCCCTGGGAAGCTGGTTTGATGGGTCAAATTGACTCTTTCTTACAGAGCATGTAATCCCAGAAGCTGAGGCAAAAGAATCACTTGAGCTGAGAAGTTCAAGACCAGCCTGGAGAGGCAGTGTGTGTTTTTGAGACTTTGTCTCAAAAAATAAAAAAAGAAAATAAATATAAATACAAAATTTTAAAATTGCCCCTTTCTCTGGTTTCCTGTGCTTCCTGAATCTGTCAGCTATCATCAAAGGAAGCCCCTGAGGAAAGCAACAAGACATGGGGCAGAACAAGGAGAAGCCTCCTGTATCAAGTAGTCAGCCAGCAGGGCCTAGCTGAGTGAGGCTCCGCGTCCCATCTGGACGTCTCACATCAACCTGCTCAGGTACCCAGGACGCTGACTTGCTGAATCCTTGAACAACCTTTCCTTAGGTCTGGCTGTCGCCTTCCTGCCCATCAGAGATGTATAAATAGATTTTAGCTGCACCTATATTTTTTTCCCCCAGAGTTGCTGATGGTCTGAGTTGTTCCTAATCCAGAGCCAGGTCAGAGTGGTGTCCTGTGGTCAGGTAGAGGTTCAGAGCTGGGGTGGAAAGGTAGGGAGTCCAGAGCAGCCTGCTGAGTCAGAGGTGGCCATGGAATGGGACCACATTGCTGGGTCTTGGCGGTGGTTCCCAAGCTGCATAAGGTGGTAGAGGGGGCCACCTGGGCCTGCAGCTCAGCATCTGGAAGGCACAGGAGACGGCCAGCACGGCTGTGAAGGTAGAACCTGGCTCTGACTCTCCTCTGCTGGCTGAGCTTGGGCAACCCTTCTCGAGCCTTAGCTTTCTTAACTGAAAAATGCAGGCGACTCAGACCTCCCTCTAGAAAGACCTTTAAAAAGGTCTCAAGACCTTTGCACCAGGAGCAGGGTAAAGGCCAGCTGGAGGTGGTGGTGGTGGAGCTTGGCTTCCAGAGCCAAACTGGGTTCAAAGTCTGGCTGGGTCACCGACTGACTGCTTGCCCCCAAGGAGAGGTAGTGTGTGTTTGTGTGTGTTCTTAACCTCTCTGCTCCACAATTTCCCCATTTGTAAAAATAGACAAAGTAATAGTCAAATGTTTTGTGCAAGAGAATTTAAATGGTTTAACGCTTGCAAAACACTTACAGCAATGCTTGGCACATAATTCACAGTGTCTGCCAAACACAGCTGGCATTCCTGTTCACCCTTATAGATCCACGCACCTTTACCTGTTGAAATTCTTCTCCAGCATCGGGTAAACAAATTCCCCTTGAAACTGTGTTCTCTCCTTCTTTCTGAGAAGAATACCTTAAACCTTTTCTTCCTTCAACGCTGTTTTTGGTCTATAGGATGAAAACTTCACAGCATCCTCTGACACCCTCCTCCCCCGCAGCTTTCTGGCCCTTTCTGGCCCCTTCTCCTACCAAGGCCAGCAGAAACCCTCATCCACACTCTAGTGTGCAGCCCAGGACTCAGCTGGGGCTTCCTGAGTGTGTAGAACCCCAAACACTCATCCAATCAATGTGCTCTGTGATCTGCGAGTCTCACTCATTCATTCATTAGGCGCGAAAGGTCCTGTCTTGTCTCAGGCACTGCATTAGGCGCTGTTGGAACAGGATGAATAGCCCAGGTCTCTGACTTACGTGAGCTCACAAACTGAGAGGGAGAGAATCCAAAGTGCCAGGTCCTTAAGTAGACTTTAATGAATTATATTAAGGAAAGACAGGGGATGTAGCTTAGTGGTAGAGCACTTGCCTAGCATGCATAAGACCCTGGGTTCCATCCACAGCACCACACACACATACACACTAACACACACACAAAGTTATGTGTTGAGGGGAACCCTTGGGTGCCATGGGTTGACAAAGCAGAGGCCCCGATACAGGCTAGGGACTGCGGACAGTCTCTAGAGGAGGTGACATCTCCCTGTTCAGGGTAGCTCTATTGAGCCCATTTGAACAAGGCTAGCCCATCTGGGGCTGCTCTGGCCTAGACCAGGGCCTGCCCAGGTCTGGCCGTAGCTCTGGACCATTCTCCTCCTCAGCCTCCCCACTCCCTGGCTGCTTCTCAGCTTTTCCTGCCTCTAGTCTTTCCTACGTCGATCCTTGTGTCTGCAGTGTTCTCCACCCCCACCTCCTTGGCTCGTAGTTAATGACTCTCTTCTTTTAGACTTGGTGCAGTTGTGACCTCCTGGTAGCTTCAGTGACCTCCCTGACTAGTTCAAACCCCCCATTACACCTATTTCTGGAACCATGCACCCTTATTTCATAATCGTGGCAAACCCATTCCATGATGATCTAAATTTTGTTTCTCCTAGAGACCAAAAACAGGGTTGAAGGCATAGCTGAATCAATAAATGAATATATAATCAATAGATAAAGCAGGATGATGTGTTGGTTAATCCTGAGAGACTGTGGAAATCACTGCTTCCTTTTAAAGTCATTTATAGTCATCACTTATTTATAATAATTACAATAACTGTCATTTGTCATCCATCCTAACATGGCACAAGGGTTCTTTTGTTGGTTCATTCATTCGTCCAACAAATATTAATCAAGCACCAGCTTTGGGTGAGGCACAATCCTCAGCACTGAAGTGAGAAGGCAATGAAAGTTGGGCCCCCTGCTCCCTGGAACTCACGTTTGGGTGCAGAAGACACAGGAAGAAAGGGACCAGCACACGAGGAGTCACAGACTTTGGAAAGCAAGGGTCGCCACAGACCCCAGGTGTGGAAGGGAACTACAAAGCTTGTCACATCCCCTAGGAGCTGACAATGAGAAGGACAATGTTGGCTCGAGGAAACAGGAAATCTCTTTGGAAAAGTCCCCCCAGTGGGCCAGACTCTGGCCAGTTTGAAATGACGCCCCAGCACAGGGTGAGGAATCTCTTGTTGGTACCAAATGCCCAGGAGCGACAGACTGGCTGGGCCGAGAAACCGCAGGACACCTGAGCCCCGGCTGGCGGTGGACAAGGGCATGGCTGCTGTCTGGTGCCCAGTGTCCTTCTCAGCTGACCAGCACTGCTGTTGGCTGATGACTCCTGGGGCCTGACGCTCCTGCCTCAGCAGCCGGGAGCGGGAAATGGAGGTGGAGCCGGTCCATCCGCGATGGCAGCGATTCCTGTGGCCCTTGAAACCTGAGGAGATGGGCTGAGGACAGCTCTTGCCTCTGCTTGCCTGTCCTGGGCTGAACTTTTGGCTTCTGATCTTCACTGCCCTGAATGAGGGACTTGTTATACTGGATCCAGGGTGACAGGGTCAGGATGGGGACTCCCTGCAGAGGACAGGTTTGTAGGGATGCAGCCAGACTGACTAAATGATATGTAGTACACAGTCTTTTATGGACTCCTGATTACAATTGCCAACTCATAGTTTCAGTGGATAAATGTTTATTGAGCTCCTATTATGTGCCAGACCCACCTGTGCTGGGTACTCAGGATATAGAAACAAATGAGCTGTGGTCCCCAGCCTGTACAGATCATTCAAACACAGTGTGTTCTGTCTAAGGAATTTATTAGGATCTCCATTGGTACTCGTTGCAGTCCTGAGTCCCACAAGAGCATCGTTGTTTACTAGAGCTGGGATATGGTTTGTCACCCAAAGATTCATGTGTTAGAAGTTTGGTCCCACTGTGAAAATGTTGAGGTACAGGATTCTTTGTTAAAAGGTGGGACCCGGTGCCATGTGATTAGGTCATGGGGCTCCACCCACACAAATGGATTGATGTTGGTCTTGGGCATGAGTTGGGTCTTGGAGTGAATTATTTCTCAAAAGAAAAAAAAAAGTTGTTATAAATCAAGGCCCCACACAGCCAGTTCCCTTTCAACTTCTCTGCCCTGTTCTGACACAGCTGAAGACCCTTGCCAGGACAATGGCATTAAGCTGTTTGGACCCTCAACTACAAAAATCGTGAGGCAAATAAACCTCTATACTTTATAAATTACCTAGTGTTGGGTATTGTGTTATAACAACTCCAAATGAACTGAGACACTGTTGTTCCCATTTGATGGATGGACAAGCAGAGACACAGAGAGGACGAGTATTTTGCTTAAAGGGAAACTAGATAGGACTAAAATCCTAGGTCTTGTTAGTCCTTTCACTGACCCCTACCAAGGAGAGTCAGGGTACTGGTATTTTATATTCATATTTATTTATTTATTTTGGTATTGGGGATTTAACTGAGGGGCATTTTGCCACTGACCTACAAACCCAGTACTTTTTATTTTGGAACAGGGTCTCACTAAGTAGTTAAAGGCCTTGTTAAGTTGCTGAGGCTGGCCTTGTGATCCTCCTGCATCAGCCTCCTGTGTTGTTAGGATTACAGATATGTGTTTCACTGCACCCAGTTTAAATTTTTAATATAATTTTAAAATTTATTTTTAAGATAATTTCCTTAGCTGTTGTGAGGGTAGTTTGGTGCATGAATAGCTGCTCAACTGGGTAGTGGTGGGGAGGTTACTAGAGGATCTTACTCAGTTGCCATCTTGCTCTGCCCCCCTGTGTTGATTATGTGTGGGGTGGGTACTGGGAATTGAACCCAGGCCCTCACACATGCTAGGCGAGTCCTCTACCACTGAGCTACATTCTCTGCCCTTTAGATATTTATTTATTTATTATTTTAAAGTTTTATTTCGAGACAGAGTCTCCTTCAGTTGTGGAGGCTGGCCTTGAGCTCGTAATCCCCCTGCCTCAGCCTCCTGAGTAGCTGGCACCATAGGTGTGTGTGCCACTGCACCTGGCCTCCCTATATTGATGTTTAATGGTTCACCTCTAAAGTCTGATAGCAAAGCTTGATGTATTACGGAAGCCTTCGTAGAACCCTTAAGCTTATTTCCCTATTCGCTATTTCATTTTTAGCACCCTCTGGTTGCACGGAGACAACACCCTGGACAGGCAGGGGACAGATCAGAGGCCTATTTAAAGTTCCTGCTTTCACCACACACGTCACACCCGAGGCCCTTCCTGACAGCCCTGCTTAGAAGGCCTGACTGGCTGGATGCAAACACGGCTTGATGTGACATTGAAAGGCCTCCCTGACCACACATAAGCTCCTTGGGGGTCAGAGACACTGCTTATGAGTCTGTGTCCTCAAGCACCAAAGAGCACGCTTTTCTCCACTTAGACGTTCAATAAACCCTAATTGATTCGTTGATCGGGAACAACAACTATACAGTCAAAGTGCATGGAAAGACAATCTCCCAAAGGCGGCCAGCCAGTGGGGAGCTGAGGGGACAGGTGATTTCAAATCAGTGTGCTTGCTCATCCCCAAGACAAAGTTTAAAGTGAATGACTGAAGCATTATTTTAGGACAGTGCAGAATTGCAAACAGGCAAACACCCAGCTGTCTCTAAATAAAATACAAAAGAGGGCTGGGGATGTGGCTCAGTGACTGGGCACCCCTGAGTTCCATCCTCAGTACCCACCCCCACGAAAGTAAGCATGTTGTCTATTGCAGCACAGAGAAATGTATACAAGATACCAAAGTGGGAAAAGCAGAATCTGAAAAGAATGCTGAAATAGACATCCACCTAGAAAGACAAAAAAGAAAAACCTTGACTGTGTAGGAAATTCCTCCCTCCCACCCGCTCCTACCCTGGCAGTTCATTAAGCAAGGGAAATAGTCATAACAGGGCCTGTGACATGGGAGTTCCTGAGACAGATCACCTGAGGACCCAGGGATGCTAGTTCTGACAATTCTGGACCATGTGATCTTGAGTAACCCACTCTCCTGACCCTTAGTTTGTTACCTAGGAACTAGACATTAGAATACTTGCCTGTCTATCCAGCCAGGTGAGAGGTAAGGCAATTTAATATCTTTATTTACCTCAAGTTGCATGATATTCATAGGTGTAGAAATAATGCCTTTGACTGTGGGGTTCTGACTCACACCTCGCTCAGGAATTACAAAATACACAGCATTATAAATGGTGTTATTTTGTTGGAATACAAAACGTCTTGCAAAATCTGATGGCTCTTGTATAAGGGATCATGGGCCTACATTAAGTGGATTGGACATATTTTATTTGACTGGACCTTCACAATAATCCTACAGAGGAGGTTTTTCTTCCCTGTGATACAGAGGAGAATGCTTGTGTATTTAGAGGTTAAGCAATTTGCCTTCTGATTAATAATAAGTGGTCCAGGCCAGGTCAGGCACATTCCATGGCTTTGGCCATCATGACCACACCAACCGGAAGTCAGAAATGCTCACCTGTTTGCATTTCACTTAGGAGACTAAGGAAGGAAAAGAGTTCTCCCAATAGCCAACATTGATTGCATGCTGGGCACCCCACACTGTTTGTCTCACTGATCTCCACCCTCTGGGAGTTAGACTATTATTAGCGCCGTTTTCAGATGATGCTTAGACAGGTTATGTAACATGCCCAATTGAGTCAGGAACCTGGGATTCAAACTCGGGTCTAATGACTTCAAAGCCTGGGATGTCAAATCTTTCGCCAGGCAACCAGGAAGTTCCCTGTCATGCATGGAATGTAGACAGCCACATTCCAGAAAGACTGAGAAAGGGACTGGCTGCAAACAATCATGAAGGTGGAGCCATCCGGCTCCTCCCATTTCCTGATCCTTGCCCTCCCTCTCTCCCTTTCTTACCCAGATCACAAAGTCAGCCTCATCCCAAGGAGATGAAATACACACCAGGATTGGGTCAAGTGCCTTCAGCAGAGTCATAGGAAGGAAAAATATAGAAATAACTAGGAGGGATGCCCAGATATGTCAATCAGAAAAGACAAGTTGTTTCTTAGGATGCCCAGGGCCCATGTGGACGCAGAAACAATGAGCTGTTCCTGAAAAAGGAGCCATCGGATCCTGCTGGCCAGCAGGCCTGAGACCCTGGGGGACCAGATGGAGTGAAAGTCTGTAAAACAACACCTCATGTCATCTTGTTTTCATTTCTAAAGGGATCCAAAGAAAAGGCTTGGACCTTTGGTGTTGAAGAGGACCAGACAACTTTTACAGGTCACACTGTCCCAGGAGCCACCAGTGGGAAAGGTGGGACACCCGGGGCATTAGCTGACCTTGATCACCTGCCTCTGAAGAATTCCTAGGGCCCTACTGCAGACAAGGACAACAATACTGGATCAATCCCAAGTTCATCAGGACTACATCCTGGGGTACCTACAAAATTTGAAAGGTCTGGGTGTTTACAATTTCTAAAGAAGGATCTAGTTGGGGCACCCTTGTGTTGGAGCTTCCTCCAGCTTTCAGCAGAGTTGATGCAGGACTCAGGAACAGGTGGAGGGAACAGGCAGCTTCCCCAGAGAGGCAACTGGGGTTATAAAGGAGATGCTAGGCCAGGTACCGTGGCGCACACCTGTAATCCCAGCAGGTTAGGAGGCTGAGACAGGAGAATCGTGAGTTCAAAGCCAGCCTCAGCAACTGTGAGGCACTAAGCAACTCAGTGAGACCCTGTATACAAAATAGGGTTGGGGATGTGGCTCAGTGGTCAAGTACCCCTGAGTTCAATCCCTTACACCAAAAAACAACAAAAAAGAAGATGCTAGCTCAAGACATGAGCAGCATCTCATGAAGGGTGGAAAAGGAGACTTTGAGGGCTGAAGATATGATTAAGCAAATAGGAGATGGTCAGATAGTTTAAAATTGGGTGTGTACAATGGAATATTACTCAGCCATAAAGAAAATTAGAATAATGGCATTTGCTAGTAAATGAATGGAACTGGAGACTATCAAGGTAAGTAAAGTAAGCCAATCCCAATAGGAGTTCATTGGATTAAACAAAGGGAAATAAAGGGAATGGAGGAGGAATGGGAAAAGGAAAGACAGTAGAATGAATTTTACTATGTTCATATGTGAATACGCAACCAGCGAAACTCCAAAACATGTATAACCACAGAATGGGTAGTTATACTCCATGTATGTATAATATGTCAAAATACATTCTATTGTCATGTACAACTAAAAAGAACAAATAAAGATATATTTTTTAAAGTGGGGTGTGTAGCAAGGATCTGGACTGTCAACATACGGAAGGTTTTCACTGATGTACAGAGGAGAGAGGAGAGGTGATTGTAAGCAGTAGAACCAATTAACAGAAACCAAAAAGAAATTTACTGGGAAGCCATAAAGGGTACCCCACAGAGTCAAAGGAAAGGCTGAATAACAAGCTGAGAAACAACAGGAAGGCAAACACTCTGAGGCTGGCTGTTCTGGCTTGAGTCAGGAATCCATCCACGACCTGGAGAGAGAACCCACCAAGACCATGTCCAGTGAGAGAGGGGTTATTCTGCAAACCAGGAACTAAGTTGTACTATAATTAGTAAAGATGGCACTCCATTAATCAGGGTCCCTAATATATCCTGGTGGGCCTAGTTTGGGCACCAAAAGTTCCATGTCCTAGGAAGCCCCTTATTCTCAGGCAAACTGGGAAAGCCGATCACCTTCCAGCCAACAGGGAGGTAGACCAGAGTTGGTCATTGAAAAATCCCCCAAAGGCAATCCCCACAAGTCTTTTTTTTTTTTTTTTTTTGTACAGGGAATTGAACTCAGGGATGCTTACCACTGAGTTACATCCCGAGTCTTTTTTATTTTTTTAATTTTGAGACTCTCTAACTTTCTTAGGGCCTTGCTAAATTGCCGAGGCTAGTCTCAAACTTGCAATCCTCCTGCCTCAGCCTCCCAAGCTGCTGGGATTATAGATGTGCACCACCGTGCCGAGCCCCCACATCCCTAGGCCTTTTTTATATTTTATTTAGAGACAGGGTCTTGCTGAGTTGCTTAGGACCTCACTAAATTGTTGAGGCTGGCTTTGAACTCGCAATCCTCCTGCCTCAGCTACTGTGCCTGGCCACACACAGATATCTAAGATTCCATGTTATGATGTTTGCTGTGCCAACGAGACTAATGCCCCATCTGATGGCTCTGAATCTTCTCTGTTGTGACTTTTGCCCTCAGCCTGAAGGGAGGCTGGAACTCCTAAGGAATTAAACGAGACTGACTAAATTTGAACCAAATTTACTGAATGAAGTACCAGAGGGGCTCAGTGTCTTGTTAAATGTCAATCAGATAATAAGTGGCAGAGCCACACATTCCCACCGCAAAGTCTTGTGCGACCATGGGCCCAAAGCAACAGAGCCAATGTCATGAACTGAAACCTCCAATACTGTGGACTAAAATAGAACATTTCTCTTTCTAAGCTGATTATGTCAGGTATTGGTCATAGCAGCAAAAAGCCGATGGCCACTGTGCGCTCACGACCCCCCTCCCCTCTGTCCTCTCCCTGCCTCAGGCCTCCATGGCTCTACAGATTCCGACTTCTGCCTGAGCTTCTCTCACCCACATCCAAGCTCCTCCTCACCCCCTTTCTCACCAACTCCAGCCATCCTAGCCTTTCATCTGTACTTCAGACTATTCAGGTTCATGGGACTAGCTGTTGGCTCTGCATGAAATATTCTTCCCCCATCTCCACACGCTGACCCTCCTCATCATCCAGGTTTCAAACTAAACATCATCAACTGAAGGCTGCTCCCTTGACAGCTGAGCTACGGTTGCTGGTGACCATCTCATGAGAGTTTCCAGGGAGACAACCCCCATCCTGAGGTTGCCTTGAAGTAACCTCGGAGCTGGGCCCAAGAAGGCTCCCCGTCAATAGGACTAACGTTTCTGCCTCTATGTGAGCTCATCAGTCTCTAGTTGGGCTAAGAGAAGGAATAATAGTGTTCCAGGAAGAGGGAACACAGGGGCTGGAGGCCCAGAGCAGTGAGCTGGAGCTGGAGGAGGAACAACAAGTCAGTCTCCCTGGATTTCAGAGGGCTGAGGAGGAGGTGAGAAGTTAAGGCAAACCACAAAGGGTTTTGTAAGTCTTGCTAAGGTGGTGAGCTTGAGCCTATGGGTAATGGGAAATCTTTAAAGAGTTTGAAGAAGGTGGTGATATGGTCAGATCTGCATTGAAACAGAAAACCACAGTAGGTAAAAGATGCTTCTCGGGATGTAGAGCTCTGTCCTAACCTAAATCCCACATCCTCTCCCAGATGGTCTCACTGTGTACTTCTAGTTGTTGCTCTTAATGGAATTCCAAAGAGGGTGCAGGAAGCAGGAGCTTTGGCAGAAATCTCCTCACTCCTATCACGAGTTGACCCTCCCCACCACCTCACCAATAGATAGCCATGCCCAAATTCCCTAAACCTGTGAATTATTTTGGAAAAGTTAAGAATCTTAAAATGAGATCACTGAGACGGCCTGGATGGGCCCTAAGTCCAACGGTCGGTGCTGTGGTTTGGATCCTGAATATCCCCAAAGGCCCACAGGTTGAAAGCTTGGTCCTAGGCCTGTGGCACTGTTGGAAGCGGGTAGAACCTTTAAGAGGTAGGACCAGTGAAAGGAAGTTGGGTCATGGAGGGGCGTGCCCTTAAAGGGGATGTGGAGATCCTGGCCCCTCCTCTTCTGTTCTCTTCCTTTGCTTCCTAACTGCCAGGAGGTAAGCAGTTTCCTCCACCATGAGCTCCCACCACAGGCCCAGAAACAACAGACCAAGAGACCATGGACTGAAATCTGCAAAACTGCTAGCCCAAATCAACTTTTCCTCTGTGTGGTGTGTGTCTGTTTCATAGTGGGGATTGAACCCAGGGTTTTGCACATGCCAGGCCAAGCAAGTGCTCTACCACTGAGCTACATCCCCAGCCCCCTCCCTTTAAATTGATTATCCCAGGTACTTATTAGAGTAACAAAAAGCTAACTAAGGCAGTAAGTGTCCTTATAAAAGACAGAAGAGGGAAAAACAGATAGAAGAGAAGAGGAAGAGGCCATGTGAGTGTGAAGGCAGAAATTGGAATGCTAAGCCATAAGCCTAGGGGCCAACCATCCCCAACAGCCACCAGAAGCTGGAAGAGGCAAAGGACCTTGGAGCCTCTTCAGGGAATGTGGCCCTGATGACACCTTGAGTCCAGACTTCTGGCTTCTGGAGGCATGAGACAATAAATTTCTCTTGTTTTAATCCACTTGATTTGTGGTCATTTGTTACCACAGCCTTGGGAAACTAAAGAAACCCCGCTCTCTATCTAAGAAGCTTCATCCTCACTCAGGGCCTTTTACCACCTGGTGGATCCGTATCATTTAAACGTTGCAAATAGCATGTGAGTTGGACTGTAAAGGCATCCTGAATTTCATCAAGCACTAAGGGCATCTGACTGGTCACAAAGGTTCCCTGAAAGGTCTTCTGTTTATATTGAAACCAGAGTGATTTGCAAAACTGGGTGCAGGTGGCACATGCTGATAGTCCAGCTGCTTGAAAGGCTGAAGCAGGAGAATCCCAAGTTCAAGGCCAACTTAGGCAACATATGAGACCTCATCTCAAGCAAAGGAAAGGGTGATTTGCAAAGAAATGAGATAAATCCAAGGTTTCAAACTGATTGCCAGCAGACTTCCTCTGTAATATATAGACATAATGATTTTTTATTGGAAATGAGAGAATACATATAGACCACTCAGCACAGTGCCTAGTCACAGTACCTGTGGTCACAGTGCTAGCAGTGAAAGGAACTACAGCCACAGTTAAAACAGGACCTGGCTCCTCTCACCTTTGGCCAGTGGCTCCTCTTTCCTGTACCTGTTTTCCTGCCCACCAAGGCAGTCCACCAGTTCCATGGTTGCACCAGGATGCAGTATAGACAATGCACCTTTCTGAGACAGCCACCCAGGAGGAAAAGTCAAGGTTATGGTCATTTTCCACTGTTTGTTTTGTTTTGGGAGATACTGGGAAATGAACCCAGGAGTGCTCCACAGCTGAGCTACATCCCGAGCCCCTTTTATTTTATCTTGAGACAGCGTCTCTCTAAGTTGCTGAGGCTGGCCTCAAATTTGTGGTCCTCCTGCCTTACTTCTGAGATCACTTCTGAGATCACAGGTGGGAAATATTACTCCTGGCTTATTCACAGTTATTAAGCATTTGGTTTTTGCAAAGACCAGGCAGATTTCAGAATATACAGAACCTTGGCATTAGCTCTCTCCTGGGGCATTTCTGTCAGTGAAATGTCTTTAGAAGGTCCCTTGGGACTGGGTGAAGGAGGGATGGAGGAGGAAGAAAAACACTGAGAAAAGAAGGCACTCACTGAGCCTGGCTAGTTAAGAAGAGATTTGGAGTGGGACACAGTGGCACATGCCTGTAATCCCAGTGGCACACATCTGTAATCCCAGTGGCTCGGGAGGCTGAGGCAGGAGAATCTCAAGTTCAAAGCCAGCCTCAGCAAAAGTGAGATGCTAAGCAACTCAATGAGACCCTGTCTCAAAATAAAACACAACATAGGGCTGGGGATGTGGCTTAGTGGTCAAGTGCCCCTGAGTCCAATCATCCCGGGTACCAAAAAAAAAAAAAAAAATGAAGCCATCTGGGTCCACACTCAGTCCAGGCCCTGCCTCTTGCCTCTTCAGAAGCTCCATAAAGTAAACTCTGTTCCATTGTGTTTGTCTTTCTATAAAATCCTACTCTAAGAAAATCACCTTACAGATTTGTGTATATTGACATGTAAGTGACTACTGGGGCTTTCTGCAATCTCATTTTATAAGAGGAAAAGCTTTCAAAGCAGTGAATACTTTAAATGGGCAAGGGACAGAGGGCCTTTTCGGTGATTTATATCACATATGGTTGTGTTCTATAGCCTGGCAAGAGGCCACATGAGTGTGCAAGATAGCAGGGGTCCAGGCCTTTGGGGTTTAGTTAGAGGGACTGAGCAGCTTCTGAACCCTCCATCCTCTTCCTGGACATAGGTCAATGGGGAAGGGCCTGGTGGGGGAGGGGCCAGAACTAAATATTGCCTCGGGGAGGATTTGCCACCGGCCACAAAGGTGCTTCTCAGGGAAAGCAGAGTTGTCAGGGAGGAGGACACAACTGTTTCCTTTCAATGAGATGCAAAGCAGCTATGGTCTTTTAGCTCTTTGGGGATACCCTCAGCTTCCTCCTTCAGGCCCTCCAACCCATGGGACATTCCAGGTCATGGCCAGTGTATTCAAGAGAAGCTCATCTCATGGGCAAGTGCAGCAACCTGTGTACTTCTCAGTATTTCTCATCTGCCTCATGGCCTGGGACAAAAGAAAGGACCAGAATCATGCTACACAAAAGGCAGGGTGCACAGGGGTGAAATCAGGTTACTAGAGAGGGCCAGAGCAGAGCCAGTGAAAAGGACCAGCAGGGAGTGTCACCTACCCCCACCCCCACATCAGCCCTCCTGGTTCAGGATAGTGTGGTGTCAGGGCCAGGCCTTCAGTAACCTCTGGGAAAGGAGCTCCTCTGTAGAAGAAAGGGACAAGAGCCAGTTCTGGAACACAAACACCAGTATATTTTGTTTTTAGATATGAAAAGGAAAAGACAGAGACCAACGGAGACACAGCAGGCAATGGGCACACCAACCAGTCATGTGTCTTTCTCAGGAGCTGCCCAATGGGAAGACAGTCTCAACCACTTCAACAGCCCCTTTTTGCAGCTCTTCGGAGTCTGGGTGGCCTCAGGGGGGAAGGCATTCTCCCTGCCTTAGCCAGAGCTAAAGGACTAGGCCTGTCCCTAGCCTGCCTCCCCTGGTACGTGTTCTGCAGTGAAGAGCTTCCTAAGCACAGGCTGTCACACGAGCTGACCCACTCAGCAGCTGCCTCACCAGGAGACCCATGCAGAGTGAGGGACCAGGACAAAAGGGCTTCATGGGTACCCCCTAAATATTATTGCTATGAATAAGCATAGGCCATTGTGACTCACTGGCACTGAGGAGGGACAGCACAGGAAACCTAGCAGACATTCAAAGCAGCTCAACTGTGAGAAGCAGCACATCTGCAGTCTAACTTGAGACATGGTGCCACAGTCTGGAATGGCCCAGGACACCAGAGGTTCCTAAAGAGCAAGCAGACTCCCCACCAGCACCCTCACTGCCTGGCAGGGCTAGGATTACCCAAACTTTAAGGCCCTGAGCACTAAAGGATTGGACACCTGAAGATACCTGCCCCCCCAAAAAGCAACAGTTCTTCTACTATTCCTGGTGAGATCTGAACTTTGCAGATTCTGTGGTCAGGCTGCGGGTTGTAGCCTTCTCTTCTTGGGGGCTCTGTGCCCTATAAGAGGACATAGGAGCAATGGGACACTTAGGCCCACAATGCAGAATGGTGCCAGGGATGCATGCTCACTCTGGGAACTCCTGCATTTGATATTTATAGGACCAGGAGAGAAAATGGGACCAGGGAATGCCCCACAATGCAACATCTGGAGTGGTGAGACCTGACAGGCCATCTAAGGGCTTATTCTAGCTGACAAGTAAGGAGGGCTTGTGCTGGGAGACCCTGAGGTCTCTGGCCACTGAATTCAGTTGTACAAGGGGAATGTAAAGGTGGTGGCTGGAGGGTCTTTAGGGTGCAGGAGAATGAGACACCATAGAATTGGGGGGACCAAGGAAATGAGTGTCCGGCAATAAGGAACCATCTGTATATGGACAGCAATACACCCCCACTGGAAGTCTGACTCCCTGTAACCCCCAAAATCCTAGAATTAGGGCCACAATAATAGGACCATCACCCAGAGGATGCAGTTCTCAATTTGAGGAGCCGGCACAGGAAACAGACATGGAAACACCTTACATCCTGCCCTGGACGGGACAAACTCAGACAAAGGCTACCAGACTATCTCCCAGCCCAGGACACCCCTGCTGTCTGCACAGTCCAGGGGAACAGCCACCAAGAGGAATTTCTCTCCCCAGGTGGTAGCCACTTTTTAATGGTCTATAAGAAGGGGAAGGATAATTTCTACTTCGGTCCTAGTGGTCAAGATGAAACCATGTCCCATGGAATGGTTTGTTTTTTGATGGACCCCTCTCCTCAGAGTGTAGGCAGACAGAGTCAGAGAGGCCTGGAGTGAGGATTTCACCCGTCCACTGCCAGCAATGGACCTGTTGCAGGGGAAAAGAGAGAGAATCAAGATGACGATGCCCACGAGCATGGCAGGGTTAACACTGTGAGGAGCAAGTTCAAAGGGTCAGCCTTGCTGGAGGCGGGGGCAGCCCTGAGGTTTAGCTGCAGAGCTGGGGCCACAGTAGAACCAGAACTAGTCCTGACCCATGAAAGAAGCTCCAGAGAGCCTTCCACAGTCCTCTTTTCCTTCCTCATTCTCCACGGGTCTCCAACACTGGATACCTGCCCCCCAGAAAGCTAGACTACCTAGAACATAAGCCAGTGACAGCAAACAGGATAGAGCTCAGCCTCCGCCACTCCCCATTCAGCTAATTTGCCTCTAGGTTCCAATGTGGATACACAAGGCCCCTCTGGGCTCAACTGTATTCTGGGGGACACAATTCATTTTCAGCAGGGCGCCTGCAGGGAGGGGGACACTGCTCATCAGACAATAGCCAGGGAGGCAGAACTGGTGACTGGGCCTCCCCAGTCATCAGGCCAGTGAGAGCAGTGGTTGCAGGACCCGGAGAAGGCAGGTAAAGTCTATGTCAGGGTTCTACCTCTGGCCACTGCTGTGTTGGTTAGGAAGTTGGGAATGGGGCAGGTGGCTGACATGGATAAAAGGGGTACTAGTGGTAAAGGCTTTAAAAAAAAAGAGAAAGAAAGAAAAGGGGAAACACCACCGAACACACAGGGATTGAAACCTCCCAAAGCCCAAGGTTGGTGGGAATCCAGCACCACGGGGGCCCCCAGAAGGCCAAGGGAGCAGAGCAGGACCCTGGGGGAGGGGAGAGGAGCCAGGGAAAGGTTTCCCAGCCCTTGCAGACTAGCATGGTAGCCAAGCAGCCTCCTGGCTGCTCAGTCTCTCTTAGGCTGCAGCTCAGCAGGCCCCCAGGGAGGTATTGGTTGCAAGCAAGCACCTGAATATTGCCTAATGGAACCAGCCAAAGCCCAAATAAATCCAGGCAAGTGGGAGGAAGGTGACCGCAGCAGCAGCCCAAAGCCTCCTCAGAGCTTGCCTCCCACCTGCTGCCCCATTCTCAATGACCCTTAGCCAGGATAGATCCTGCTTCTTCCAAAAAAGCCAACCATGTAGTCCAACTGTTGCCCAGCCAGAAGCCTCCTGCTACCAGCCCCTGGACTGGGGCCAAGATCCATGTACCTTACCAATGTCCTTCTGTTGCCTAGACACCCCACCTCCTAACACCATCCCACCCTGGAGGGTATGGGGCTGTGTGTGCCCTACGAGCAAAAGGCCCAGCTCCGGGGGGGGG
>NW_025999900.1:6486496-6524867 GCF_001458135.2 Marmota marmota marmota
GGGGGGGGGGGGGGGGGCTGTGCTGAACAGAAGGGGTAACCCTGACAGCTTGGTCTCTTTGTCCTTGGGTTCCATAAGAGACCTCCCCCAAGCCCTCCCACTTGTTCCCCGACAGTCAGTCAGTCTTGACGTGGCCGTTGGCCAGGGCTGGCGGCCCCCCGGGCTCCCCAGGCTCGGCATCCTTGTCAAAGCGGAGGCGGAGGGTGTTTCGGATGATGAACTGCTCCATGATGAGGGCCCCACAGAACCAGGGCACGGCGTACTCCAGGGTGATGAGGCCCATGAAGTCAAAGTCGAACTGGGAGTAGTCCCAGGGGCAGGCGTTGAACTGGCGCAGGATGAAGCCCGTGGTGAACTCCCACAGGTAGGTCCAGAGCGTGTAGATGAGGCAGCGCAGCAGCAGCGGGCAGCGGCCCCGCAGGCGCAGGTACATGCGCTCCACGATGAGGATGGAGGTGCCGTAGATGAAGAGGGCCCACACGCTCGTGACGCCCGGGAACTTCCAGTTAAAGTTCACCACGAACTCCCAGGCGGCCGTGAACATCACCTCGCAGAAGTAGCCGTGGATGGCGTACAGGTACCAGCGGGACAGCGCCGTGAGCGGCTCCGCAGAAGCCATGGTGCCCCCTGGAGCCTGCTCCTGGGACACAGAGGAGATGCATGAAGGAGGAGGCCCCTGCTGCTGTCTTCCCACTGCCCAGCCCACGCCTCTGGGGTGATCAAGCTGGAGGGGATTTCATCACACCTGCCCCTGCCTTTCTCCCTTCCTCCTTGGTTACCTACCATCTTCTGTCAGTTTCTTTTTCTTTCACTTTTTGGTATCAGGGATTGAACCCAAGGGCACTTAATCACTGAGCTGGGGAGCCCTCTATGTTTTTTATTATTTTGAGACAGAATCTCACTAGGTTGCCTACAGTCTCACTAAGTTGCTAAGGCTGACTTCCAAACTGGGATCTGCCTGCCTCAGACTCCTAGGCTGGGATTACAGGCGGGCCCCACCACCCTGGGAACCTGCTGTCTTCTTGACCTTACTCCATGTTCATTTCTGTATTGCCTATTCTTCTTTAGGCAGTGGGCATGAGAAATGAATGGAAAAAACAACCCAGCTCACTGGCTTCCTCTGATCAACTCTTCACAACTCCTCGGGGGTATCTACTACACTTAAACTTGATTGATTGATTGATTGATTGACTGATTGTAATCAGTTGAAGTGTTGTCTGTCCTGGCCCACCACCCACTCCCACTTCTAGGCTACTAGCTCATTTCTCACCAGGTCCATCCACTGGGATCCCATGTCTTCTCTCACTTCTCAAGTAGCCCCATGTCACTCACACTTCTGAAATCTAAGAAAACTATCACCTTTCTCTCTCTTCATAACACATCTATAACACTTACCATTTTAGCCACTTTTCAGTGTACAAGTCAGTGGCATTAAGCGTATTCACACTATTGTATAGCCATCCCCACCATCCACCTCCAGAACCTTTTCATCATCCCAAAGAAACTCTGTCCCCATGAAACACTAACTTCCCATTCCTTCTTCCCTCAGCTCGGTCTCCATAAATTGGAGGTACCTCACCTTCTCATTTTTGTTGTAATCCTGAACTCTCCCATATCCTCCTCTGGAATCAGACAGTATTTGGTCTTTTGTGACTGGCTTATTTCATTGAGCATAATGTCTTCCATATAATGAAGCATGTGTCTCAATCTCCTTCCGTTTTAAGGCTGAATAAATTCCATCAGCTATATGGAACACATTTTGTTTGTTCACTCCTCTGTCCATAGACACTGAGGTTGCTTCCATCTTTTGACTACTATAAATAACGCTATGAATATGGGTGTCTGAACATCTCTACAAGACCCTGCTTCCAATTCTTTTAGGTCTGTACCCAAAATTAGAATGCCTAGATCATATGGTAATTCTATGGTTAATTTTTGAAGAACTTTCACACCATTCTTCACATTTTACATTGCCAGCAGCAGTGCACAAGTGTTCCAGTTTCTCAACATCCTGGCCAATGTTTGTTTTTATTTCCCCAATAATGGCCATCCTAACAAGACACCTAAAGTAATACCCATTATGGTCACATTTTGTCTTTAACTGCTACATTAAATTGAATTTTGGAGTTTGGTTTCAATGTTGAGGGGAAACCAGTGGATTGATAGAGTGCTCCCCTTTCCTTCTCCATCCCCCTCCTTTGTTTTAAAACCCCAGCAGCCTTCAGGGACTGGCTCTCATCCCATCCTGTTTCCCTGAAGCCTGGCCTGGCCACAGGCCTCTCAGATTTCCCTTCTTCTACCAGAGAGTGTCTGGACCACTGATGTGGCCCATTACCAGATGCCACCTTTTTTACTTTTTGATGTGCATGCCCTTGTGATTTGGCCTGTGAACTCCTTGAGAGCAGTGGCTGTTTTTCAGTCCCATTTTGCGATCATTGGCACAGGTCTCTCCTGAGCAGAACTTTCTAAATGATATGTCCTATTTAGGCAGAGGGGGATATGGGAGAGTTCAGGATTACAACAAAAATGGGAAGCTCTGGTCAGGCATGGGAGTGCACACCTCTAATCCCAGCAATCCTGGAGACAGAGGCAGGAGGATCATAAGTTCAAGGTGAGCCAGGGCAATATAGTGAGACTCTGTCTCAAAATAAAGTAAAAAGGGCTGGGGATGTAGCTCAGTGGTAGAGTGCTTACCTAGCATGCTCAAGGCTCTGATACAAAAAAAAGAGTAGGAAAAACTCTGCCAGCTTCCAAAGAATTCCTGGCTTAACATGTGTCAACCCTTTTCCAAGATGGGCCAGGGAACTGAGAGGTTAACAAAATGATATCTGCAGTTTTCCCACCTGTCTGGGAATGCCAGCCTCATCTTTCAGATAACACAGGCCATGTTGCAATGATACCTGCTTCCCCTTATGCATTGCACTGTGCTCTTCCTAGCATTTTTTTTTGTGTGTGTGTGTGTGTGTGTGTTTGTACTGGAGATTGAGCCCAGGAGCACTTTACCACTGAGCTACCTCCCCAACCCTTTTTATTTTTTACTTTGAGACAAGGTCTTTCTAAATTGCTTAGGTTGGTCTTGACTTTGTGATCCTCCTTGGCTCAGCCTCCCAAGTCGTTGGGTTTACAGGAGTGCACCACCGCACCTGGCTATATCATGCTCTTTCCTGGACACCTCCACCTAAATGTCTCCTTTCCTAAATCAAACTCATTCTTTTTCCCCCCATCAAACCTATTTTCCTCCTCTAACCCCATTCTGATTAATGACATCACCATGCACCCAGTTAGAAGCCAGAGGCCCTGAATCACTCTCTCTTCCCCTTTCACATCCCCCACCCCCCACCAACCCCCAACCCAAGTTTCTGAGTAAGGTTATTTGTGGGTTCAGCACTGCCATCCCAGTCCCTGGCATGGTGCCCGGTACCCAGTTGCACATTCGACACAAGAATAAGGACTTTTTCTAATTGGTTAGCAATGGCCACCTAACAATCATTCCCAAACTAGCTTAAATCTCCTATCATTTACTATTGCAGCTCTGTGGGTTGGCAGATCTTGGCTGGCCTTGATCATGAGGCTGTGAGTCATCTGGGTCTCTGTTCTATGCTTGGCTGGGAGGTTTAGGGGGTGGCTGTCCTCCACCAATCTTTCGTCCTCCTGCGAGGCCAACTAGACTAGGCTGGGCATACCCTTCTAGGTAAGGACAGCAGCACAAGAGCAAGCAAGCCCAACTACACATTATCAGGACTCTGGTCAAGGAGGGGAAAAGAATAGCGGGAGAGAGGATGACTAATGGGTATAAGGGTAGAGCAGGATAGGAGGAATCATTTCTAATGTTCTGTAGCACAGCAGGGTAACTGTAGTTGACCACAAGTAATTATACATTTCAAAACAGCTATTAGAAAAGATTTTGAATGTTCTCAAAAAATGATAAATATTTGAGGTGATGGATATACCAATTACCCTGACCTGATCATTACACATTGTATACATGTACTAAAATGTCACACTGGGGCTGGAGTTGTAGCTCAGCAGTAGAGCATTTGCCTCTTGTGTGAGGCACCACGTATAAATAATCAAATAAAATAAAGGTCCATCAACAACTAAAAAAATGTCACACTGCAACCCATAAATATGTACAATTACTATGTGTCAATTCAAAACAATTTTAATATTAAAATCCTTTTTAAAATCTCAACAAAAAGATAATCCAAATTTTAAAGCCTGATTAAGACATCCCGCTATCTCATTGGTCAAGGCAGATCTTATGGCAAAGCCACTAATTCCTGCCCTTTCTACTTGTTACATCTCTTTGGAATCAGTCTCCTCTTCATTCCTCTCTTCTCATTGCTGCTAACTCTGGTTCAAGCCTTCCTCATGTCTCACCTGGATGACTCTGAAAGTCTCCCCACTTTGCCCCCTCCCAATTCAAATCACAGGACTGATGTGTATAGAAAGAGCAATCTGTCTCAAATGCCACTTGAGGTTTCTCCCCACTTGAAACCTACCAACATCACCAACCCTGAGGATGGCTAGCAAAGCCCTTCACAACCCAACACTGCCTTTGAGCCTGTCCTCTGAATCTTCTACCTTGCTGCTTTTGTTCCCTGGGATGCTCTTCCCGTCTGCCATCATCCGCCATGGCCCATGAACCCACAATCCTCCCCAAGACCCCAGAGTTGTCTGCTGCCCTCTCTGCTCACCTGTCTGTGGCTACAGAAGCACCAGGCTTTGTCATGATTCATCTGAAGCCCAGCTCGAGTAGCCACTTGAGAAACATTTCTTATAATATTAAAAGAAAAGGGCAGGATTCAAAACTGAGTATTTAACATGACTGATTTTGCAAAGGTGTACATCCATGTAAATACTCCCCCCACCCAAATCCGCAAAAATCATCTCTGGATGGTAATAACATATGTGATTCTTCCTTGTATTTTTTTTTTCTGTATGCTCTTAAAAAGTTTCCTAAGAAGCAAGGAAAAATAAAATGTTATCTTATAAATGCTTGCTGGGGTTGGGGATGTAGCTCAGCGATACAGGGCTTGCCTAGCATGTGCAAGCCCTAGATTTAATCCTTAGCACTGAAGGAGAAAAAAATAAAAACTTTGTTAATATTCTTTGGATCTTGTATACAAAAGATGTTCAAGAAATTTGCCAAACAAAAGGACCTCAGGATCTCTGAAGTCAGTAAAATTAATGCAGATTCTTCCCTCCTGAGTCTTTCCCAACAACAAACTACGACCCAGGCCTGAATGTGGTGTGGGGTTAAGCTCAAGGGCCTGGGTCCGAGTTCTGACTGATACTCACCACCTGAGGTATCTAAGGCAAGTTACCTGATTGTTCCACACCTCAGCTTCCTTACAGATAAAAGGAGGATAATGGAGTAATGATCACAGGCTACGGTGAAGATGAATGAGCTGCTAGATATGGAATACTTGGCAGAACATGGTGGTGCATGCCTGTACTCCCTGGGGAAGCTAAGGCAGGATTGTCCAGTTCAAGGCCAGCCTTGGCAATTTAGCAAGACACTGTCTCAAAATACAAAATAAAAAGGGCTGGGGATATAGCTCAGTGGTAGAGCTAAAAATAAAAATAAATAAACAGGGTAATCACACATACTTCTTTAATACAGCAAACACTCCAGAAAGTGTAGCTGTCCCTTCTGGCACAGAGACAGGCTTCTGGACAGGCCCTTCTGCTTTAAGAGCCATCTCCTACCTGAGGCAGGATCTCTGTGCCCCAAGCCCTCACCTGCCAAGCAGGTTAGATCTTTCCCCCTATCTAGAGCACCAAGCCAATGAATTAAGAAACCATGTGAAAACAATAATCCCACATACATCACTACCTCGGGGCGCAAAAACTCCCACGTAGAGCTTAGGACAGTCAGTGGGAGCTTCCAGCGACCTGTGGCGGTGGGGTGCTGAATTAAAAGGGAAGGGCATCAGAACCAGTTCTCTGAGGATTAGGTTTGAAGAGAGGGTAGAATAAAAGGGTGAACATTCCTGGTACATTCTCATTTTATCCTGAACCCCCACTCCCCAGGTGAGCAGAGAACAGACTCAGGCTCTAGGGAAACACAAGAAAGGCTGATAGCCCTGAGGTGGGTGGCCCAGGAACAATGATTCAGAGACCCCTGGGCCTCCTGCCCTAACTCAGTCCTGCCCACCTGATCTGCACACAAACCCTGTTCCCCCTGAAGCAGGAGGAAAGGGCAGCCCGGGATCCTGGGTAGGAAAGGGGCTCTCACTCCTGACATTCCCGGATCTCCTCTCCTACCAGCCCCCCCACCTTCGTGCTGATTTTAAACCGCGCTCTCCTTGTCTCTGATCTCATCTTCCTGGGGTGACCAAGAATGGTTTTCCAGCTAGGAACAAACCAGAGGATCCCAGGTGACCTGGAAGAATGGGACCCCAAAACCTTGTCAGCAGAAGCAAGATGAAAGGGGTAGCCATCAAAGGGAGAGAGGAACCTGGGGTGAAAGAGGGCAAGCTCTGAACAGAAGAGAGGCTGGGAGGTGAGAACAGGGGGAGCCCAGGACTGGACTCTATTTCTGGGCAGCAGGAAGCACTTGGGTAGGTGGGGGCAGGGGGAGGCATACCTAGGCAAGGTCAGACCTTGTCCGAGGGGTTGTGGCAGGAGAACACAGCTGGTCCACACAAGACGGATGGGGGCAACTGAAAGACCTGGCTGGGGGCAGAAGATAGGGGTGAAGACAAATGAAGATGAGACAGTGTCACTGGGAGGATACAGTTCAGAGTGGTGGGAGATGATAAGATAAGGCGCAGGGCACGGGCTCAAGTTCATAGCTCCACACCCAATCCCACTCCTTATCATCACACGACCTGTGCCTAACCTTGGAGCCAAGACAAGCTCACCACCCTCTGTTGGACCCCACAGGCCCCAATCCCTGCCCTGCCCCCCCCCCCCGCCCCCTTTGCCCCTGGGCCCATTCCCATACCTCCTTGCTCAGCCCTGGAACCAGAGCCCTGGGAGAGCCTGCTGCGGCTAGAACCAGCAGCTCCACGAATGTTGGCCTCTTTTCCCTGGTGACAAACACAACCATCCTGAGGACTGCGACACAAAGTCAGGACAGCCCAGGAAAGAAAATTCAGGGTGGAGTAAAGAGGACAAGCATGGTCAGGACTAGAAGCATGAAAAAAGCATTTGGAGAGGAGTGGATGGTTTCACAAGTAGGGTTTTGGGAACTAACACTCGATTCCAAGAGCCCTCATGCTTGATGATGAAGGGCCTAGGAACACAGTGTTCCTGCAAAGGGCTCAAGGTGATTGGCCAGAGCAGCCAACTACCGTCCACAGGAACAGGTGATGGGGAGGGGAGAGGAGGCTTTCAGTGTCCTGCTCTGAAATGCTCTGAAAGGGTGAAAGAGGGCCTGTCCACCTGTGTGTGCATGGACAGACACTTGCTTCCAGGTGAGATGAGGGGTCTCACCTGCTGCTCTCTCAGAGCCTGCTGAGCTCATCCACAGGGTGGCTCAGGTTCAGAGAGCAGGTGAAAAGGGTAGAGACTGCCATAGGAGACTGAGATGGGCTGGAGGCAATGCCAGATGGAATGATTGCCCTTGGTTTTGCCAAAAACTCTCATCTAATTCCAGGAAACTAAGGTGCCACAGCATAATGACTCTGGGAATTTTTGTCCAGAGAAGCAATTTGCTGGAAAAATCAAGTCTCTCCTCCCACACAGCCAGGTTGGACAGAATTTCTTTCACCCTATTTGCTTCTCAAGCTTCATTCCCTGTCCCCAGGAACCTAAATCCATCCTCTGGGGAGACACATAGGCCTTGTAGGAGGCCCCTAGGGCAAAGCTTCTGAGACTCTGGATCCCGTCCCCAGGTGGACTCCACACGAGGATCAGTGGAGTCAGTGAGGAGAGGGCAGTTCTCTCCGTCTGGAGTAAGGCCCGAGATCATCCTGAGCGTTCCCTACAGTCCTCAGGGTAAGAGGAGGAAAACCCAGGCTTGCTTCAGGGCTAGAAGGAAAGCAAGCAGAAGGAAACGCTCGTGGTCACTGGTGGGCTCAGATGCCCCTGACCTCGACCATTCTTGCTGTGGGCATCCCCCCAGGATGACCCCCTGAAATCAGGGACACTGCAGGCCTAGATGGGGTCCTCTCCTCACCTCCTGTCACAATAATAACTAGATGCTCTTCTCAGCGCTTTTCACGCATTGACTCAGATAGTCCTCCAGCCTGTTTTACAGATGGGGAAAGTGAGGAAGCAAGAGGCTAATTGGCCTATAACTAATGGCTATAAAAACAACTCTGGGATTCAAAATCCACAAGGCTGGCTCCAGAGTCTTCATCCCTAATCAGCACACTGTTCCTCCTTAGAGGCCGTCTCCAGGCACTCTAAGGACACTACCATTTTCCAAGCTTCTGGATAGTTGGGATGGCATCTGGAGAATCAATAGGAAGTCAGAAGGATGCACATTGATAGATGGATAATCAGTGAAGGTCAGAACTGGTTGTCAGAGCTACTGAAGGCTCCCAGTCCCTTCCTCAGGCAAGTTCTGGCAGAATACACACAAAGATCCTTGAAGGTCAAAGCTGACCCTCACAGGACCATCCCTCAGGGCTTCAAGGCATGAACCATTCAAAGACCCCTCACCAGGCACACATTATGCAGTGTTCCTTACTGCCGACCCACCCTGATGCTACTAGCATCTCAGATGGCCCAGCTCTCCTACGGAAATGCCAGCCAAGAGCAGCGGCCCGTGTACAGGCTGCCCAGAGGAGCCATCTGTCCCAATCAGCAGCAGCCAGTGTCAGAAAGAAACATTCCACACAGAGGATTTTTCAGAAGGCTCAAATGCTCAGCAAATCCCAGCTGGGAGGCATGGGGGAGCGAGGTGGGCAAGAAGGCTAAGGGAATGGATCCACAGCTCAGGAAGCAAAATAGCTTCCCTGCCATTCACATCATCCCGTTTTATTTTCTTCATAGAACTTTCACTATTTATTTATGGTCTTTTCCTCCCCAATTAGAATGAAAGCTCCTTGAGGCCCTGGGCTTTGTTTTCACTGCTGGGTAATCATTGCCTAGATCCTGCAATAAGACCTATGAGGGATGGATGGGGGATGGATGCATGAGCACAAACAGGCCCACACTGAAAATTTTAATTGTAGTATTTAAAAATATATTATTAGGGGGCTCAGAATGTAGCACAGTGGTGAAACACTCGCCTAGCAAGCATGTGACTTAGCAAGCAAAAACCTCTCCTAAGCCCACATTTTAAAGAGGGTCACTATTAATGGTATATTCTTCAGTCACCCAAATTGAATGGTTTTAAAAGAGGCTGATCCATGCATCATAGAAAGGAAACGCATTCCTAATGAAACCAACCAACCATCATCACGTGCCACTGCAATCGTTCCCCATGTGCGTATTCTACAAGTTACCATAATGTACTCATTCTATAACCAGACATTTTCACTTATTGTATCAACATTGTTTTCCAAGTGGTTTTGTAGCCATATGTGCTTATAATTAGAGTGGCTATGTAATATTCCACCAAGTGGAAAGAAAAACAATTTACTTAACCAAGATGTTCAGCAAAGAAACAATTATGCCCCATTTCTGCTATTACAGATGACATTCCAGAAATATCTTTTATGCCTGTTAACAAAAGAATTTAGCCATTTTCTTCTTTGAGACTACTTGCTGATGAAAGATTTCAGAGTGAACAATTCCTGAAATGGAATCACTAGACCAAAGGGTACAAAAGCCTTAAGTCTCATAGTGTAGATTGCTCAGGGAGCCTGTCTAACGGGGGGGAATAGGTCTACCATCTGGGTCACTACATTTCCAGTGGCCTCCATGGCCGTCTCCCCACACCCATTTTCCCTCTTCCAGTCCAGGTTCACCCACGTTACTGCAGCTACAAATCAACACCTTCCTGAAAAGCCCATGAGTCACAAACTGATTTTCCAAGCCCAAGCTGCATGGGAAACAGATTCTGGCCCTGAGCTGTAAATTTTCAACTGGGAGAGTCAGACCTGCCTGCAGCTGAGAAATACCTGGTTATTCTTTTACCTCTCTCTGCAAACTCCTGCATGGAATCTAAGATGCTGGGCCCCCGTGAACCATCCCACAAGCTCCTAAATGCTTATCCAATCAAGACTGCCAAAGCTCCAGCTCTGCCTGCCTGCCTTACAAGGGGCTCCCTTCCTGCTGGTCCCCCAGCCCACCACTGGATCATCTGTTCTGCACAGACATAACAGCCTTCAGGTCAGACAGACCTCTGGAAGGCAGCCGATGGTTATTTTTTAAAGTACCATCAAGGAAAACTGGAGATAAGTCCAGCTGAGGCTGCACAGTCAAGGACCTTCTCCTACCTTCTGTGGGGCTTGTCTGGACCTAGGAAGAGATACTGCTGAAAGCAAGAGGACTTGCCCCTGCTGACTCCCTGGGAGTCACTTTTATGACAGTGTCAGCTCCACAAATTCCCTCACCTGCCAGGGCACTGGATGTTCTATCCAAGGCCTTCTGGGTGGGTGGCGCCACTTGAATTCGCGGCGTGTAGACAGAATCCGAATTCCAGTTAAGGCACAGCTCCTACTGCAGGGAGGTAAAACCTGACGCTCAGGGTCTCCAGGAGCCAATGATAAGAAAGACTGCAGGGAGATGCCCTCTTCCAGGTGCTGGATTTCTTGCTTCACTCACTTCAACCAATCTGGGTCTGGCCCAGTTTTGGGAGGCCATGGGGCTATTAAATGACTCCAACAGTGACGTGGCCTGAAATTGCTCAACACTCCCCTACAATTCCAGAACTGTAGCCCTGTGACGGGGCTTTCCATCCCCTTGGATGGAAAGCAGGCTTAGAACTAGAACCCCCAGATCCATGCTGATGGGATGCTGGGCAGGCAGACAGGGTCGGGCAGGACCCCTGGGTACCTAAAACATACTCACTTATCACACCCTTGAGTGTGTAGCTCATAACAGGCATCAGGGTCACTGTGTAGGAGTGTCCCGGCTTAACCTTTGTTTTGTTGCCAGACTGGGCCTCGGTGCCATTCTCAGCAATGTGGGCAGGCATCAGCCCCAGGGCTCAGCTGATCCTTGGCTGATAGGAGGGCAGCTTCCCTGTGTCCCTGGGAATAAAAGAGGAGGCCTTTATTAGCTTAATCCACCCCAGCTCTGAGCCACCAGGCCAGCCCAAGAGTTAAATCCAAGGCTCAGGGCTCTGTACCAGGTCACCAGGAACCTAGAACCTACCATCTCACCTCTACTGCCCTGTGTGCTCAGGTCTGGTTAATCCAGCCATGAGAGCCTGGGACCTTTCCTGCGTAATTCACGTGTGGGATTACAATTGAGGGCTTCTTGGGCCATGAGTGAATGAATGTGTGCACACTTGTAAATCTCAGAAGGGATATAATTTTAGAATCCAGCTCCATTCTCAGCTTCCGATTACACTGTCACCTTCACCCTGCAGTGGGGACATCTGTTACCAAGGGCAGTTGAGAACCTCACAGAAGGCAGACAAGGTAGGGCGTTTGTTTTAGCGTTTTAGGGATCAAATACAACAACACAGAAAAACAGGCAAACAAAACGTGTGCTAAGCCTCTTACTGTAACCCACCTCTCCAATATTTATCTCATTATTATTGTTGAGGCCCTTCCTATGAACACTGACAACTGGCTACAAGCTAGTATAAATCTTACTTTGTAAGGTTTCTTGCTGCATAAATGTTTTTATTAATATCTCCAAGTCTTGACCATCTAAGACAGACAGATGCCCAGATTCTTTGTTCTAATGTGAAGGTGCTGAGGCTTCCTGGGAAATCCCCTTGACACAGCACTGTCTGCACAGGACCTTGGCCCAGCAGGGTGGCTGCCAAGAGAAGCTGAGAACAGTATGTGGCCCTTCTCACGTGTCCCCATGTTTTGACCACCCAAGCAGGGTGGACCACAGAGGTGCCAGCCTGTACTGACACCCAGGCTCCCTTCCCCTCCCCCTGGCTCTGAGAGCAGCAAATCCTCTCCCTTTGTCCCTTAAGCTGACAATTTAGGAGGCAGCAAGGGATCTGAGAAGTGTAAGGGCAAGGGCAGGTTGGGAAACTTAAACACCCCCTGTAAGTGTGCTTTGTGGGGGCCCCCACTGGGTCTCCCCCAGGGCCACTGCACTGGAGGAAAGTGAAAGGCTGAGGCGTCACAGGTGACATGCTTTGGGCTGTTGTGCTCTGCCTTGCCTGTCCCTTCCCAGGTCCTCCAGGAACAGGAACCTCCAGCCCTCCCCCACCTGTCCAGCCCCCTCCCCTCTCCCAGCCTGCCTGATGGTGGGCAGAGGTCACCCAGGCACATACCTACCACCTCCAGGAAAGGGCCTTAATGGGGCGTGTCAGATGCGCCCTCCTACCAGCAACGCCATGACCCACCGCCTGGGGTGTCCAATCACCCATGGGCAACTTCCCTTTCCCTGAGCCCTAAGCAGCCCACAGTAAACCACAAGTCAAAAGAGAAACAGAAACCAAAGACCACATCCTGCCAGCAGAGCCTGGCTGGGGCTGCAGTCAGCCCTGGAAGCTGGTTGCTGGCTGAGGCGCTGCCCTGGCAGATGAAGCCCCAAAGGTCAGAGCAGGTCCCTCCAGGAGCCAGCCTCCTGCTTCCTGGACTGAAGTCCCCCTGCTGCCAGTTCCCCAGTGGGGGTGGACAAGATGCTAGTGTAGCAGGGGTCCCTGCAAGAGCACAAGCTGTCCCAGCTCCCTCTGACACTCCCTGGCCCTCAAGAGCAGGCCGTAGGGGACAAAGCCGGAAGTTTTTGGAGCACTCAAATATGTGAAGAGCCCTTCAGCAACTCACATAAGCAGAACTTAGGCTTTTTGAAGTATATCACCTCTCGTGATTCTCTCAGGACTCCTGTGGGACAGGAAGGGCAGAAATGGCCCCCCCATTCTAGGGATGAAAACACTGAGACTTGTCCTAACTCATACATTTGATTCAAACCCCAATTCCCATGCTCTAGTCACCCCTCTCCCTGTACAGTATGCCTCCAAACTGCTTCCTACCCAAGCCTCATCCTTAAGGCACCTGTCTGCATAGATCTTTTCTTTTTTTAAATTTGTTCTAATTAGTTATACATGACAGTAGAATGCATTTGAAACATCATACATAAATGGAGTATAACTTCTTGTTCTGATTGATGGTACATGATATAAAATTACCCTGGTCATATGTGCACACAGAGTAATAATGTCCGATTCATTCTATTAACCTTCCTACCCCATCCCTCCTCCCCTTCACTCCCTTTGCCTAATCCAAAGTACTTTTATTTTTCCCTAGCCCACCCCACCTTATTGTGAATTAGCATCTGCGTATCAGAGAAAACATTCAGCCTTTGGTTCTTTGGGATGGGCTTATTTTGCTTAGCATGATATTCTCCAACTCCATCCATTACTGGCAAATACCATAACTTCATTCTTCTTTAAGGCTGAGTAATATTCCACTGTGTATATATACCACATTTTCTTTATCCATTCATCTGTTGAAGGGCACCTAGGTTGGTTCCATAGTTCAGCTATTGTGAACTGAGCTGCTATACACATGGATGTGGGTGAATTACTGTAGTATGCTGATTTTAAGTCCTTTGGGTTAAAACCAAGAAATGGGATAGCTGGGTTAAATGAGGGTTCCATACCAAGTGTTGTTAGGAATCTCCATCTGCTTTCCATAGTGGTTGCACCAATTTGCAGTCTCATCATTAATGTATGAGTGTGCCTTTTCCTCATATCCTCACCAACATTTATTGTTGCTTGTATTCTTGATAACTTATATTCTCACTGGAGTGAAATGAAATCTTGGTGTAGATTTGAATTTCTTCTTCTGTGAAGTGTCTGTTCAGTTCCTTTGCCCACTTATTGATTGTATTATTTGGATTTTTTTTTTTTTTTTTGGTGTTAAATTTTGAGTTCTTTATATATCCCAGAGATTAGTATTCCATCTGAGGTGCTTGTGGTAAAGATTTTCTCCCATTCTGTAGGCTCTCTCTTCAAATTGTTGATTGTTTCCTTTGCTGAGAAGAAGCTTTTTGGTTTGATTCCATCCCATTTATCGATTCTTGATTTTTATTTCTTGCACTTTAGGAGTCTTCTTAAGGAAGTCACTTCCTAAACCAACATGTTGAAGATTTGAGCCTACTTTTTCTTCTATTAGGCACAGTGTCTCTGTTCTAGTTCCTAAGTCTTTGATCCACTTTGAGTTGAGTTTTGTGCAAGGTGAGAGATAGGGGTTTAATTTCATTTTGCTAGATATGGATTTCCAGGCTTCCCAGCACCATTTCTGAAGAGGCCATATTTTGTGTAATGTAATATAGTGCACAGGCCTTTCATTCAATGTGATCACTCAGTCCATCCTGAGAGTCTTTTTTTTTTTTTGGTACCAGGGATTGAACTCAGGGGCACCCAACCACTGAGCCACATCCCCAGCTCTATTTTGTATTTTATTGAGAGGCAGGGTCTGACTGAGTTGCTTAGCACCTCACTTTTGCTGAGGCTGGCTTTGAACTTGAGATCCTCCTGCCTCAGCCTCCCGAGCCGCTGGCATTACAGACGTGCACCACTACGCCCAGTCTGACAGTTTCTTACTTTACATTCAGCTGACTTTTTCTATCCAGCTTCTCCATCAAATGCCTGAGGTGCTCCTGAGAACTTGAAGCAGCAGGAACCACATGTGGTGTCAAGCCCTGTCATCTTCTGCCTCTTCAGCAGCCCACCCACTCCTGCTCCTTCCAGACCCTGTTTGCACCTCACTCTCCTGTGAAGCCGTCCACAGCCTGGGGCTCATCCCATCACCGATGCTCCCCCTGGACTTTGACCATGCTTCCTTTGGCATGTGTTCCATCTGAAAATTATTTCGTATGTGACTGTATGCCTTACCAGATGATGGATTCCTAGAGACTACGGAACTTCTGCTGGATAGATAGACAAGATGGAGGAGGGTCCAGCTAGATTGTTGGGTGATGGAGTCATCCAGTGTTATTAACCAAGCCTAGCAAGGTCTGGTGTTTGTCTCTGATTCCTAGGGTGCTATCATAGAAAGGTTCACTCCCGCTGTGCACCATAAGATTGGGTCTACAAAGCAGGCATCCTGAGAGACACTGCAGGCTCCTACGTGGGCAGGGGGCCAGGCCAGAGAATAACAATGCCTACTCTGTTATTGCTACAACTTTCAAAAGGCACAGCCAGTTTTCACGCACGAGGATTCATTTCCCAAAGAGGTTTAACCAGCAGCTGCTGGCAGGAAATTCCCTCTGCATCGTTTTCTCTCCTCTGTAACTATTTAGGGTAAGCTGGGCTTGCAGGATTGAGTCTCTGCTTCTTTGACCGGAACCCAAATCCTTTGGCCCCTCCTACCTCCATGGCCTGGAACCTAAGACTACAGCAGGAAAGTGTGTAGCAAATGCCATCCTCTTTTCTTTCCCACCCTCCTCTTCCTTAACACCCCCCACCCCCACCGCCAAATCTCCCAGTAAAGGGAAAAATAAAGTATACTCACACTTGACACAGAATACCTGTGACTGGATGTCTGCCCTGTCCCCTCCCCCACCACCACACAGTTCTCCAGGGGACAGCAGTACTTATCCTACCATTCATTTTAACTCTGACACTATCTAACCCAAGATAATACTAGGCCCCACTTTTGAGGGCTCGGTCCCACAAGACTGCCCCCATTTCAGATGCCAACCAAACTTAGTTTGTCATTTATACTTTTTTTTTTTGGTAGTAGGGATGGAATCCAAGGGGGCTTTACCACTGAGCCACATCCCCAGCCCTTTTTATTTTTTTATCTTGATACAGGGTCTTGCTTAGTTCTTGAGGTTTGGCCTCGAACTTGTGATCTTCCTGCCTCAGCCCCCCAAGTGGTGTGAGCCACCACGCCCGACTTGTCATACATACAACTGGCTACAAACTAGGGTTCCCATGACTCCTGCTTGGGTCCGATTAATTTGCCAGCATGGCTCACAGAACTCATGGAAACACATACCTTAAGCAGGACAGCCAGGTGAAGAAGCAAGGTACAGTTCACCCCGCTAGTAACTTCCGTGTTCAGCAACCGAGGAGCTCGTTAAACTTTGTTCAAGAGTTTTTATAGAGCTTCATCTCCAGCCCTCCCGACCCCCCCACCTTTCCTGGAAGTTGGTGGATGGGACTAAAAGTTCCAATCCTTTAATCTTCTGATCTTTTGGTTTTTGGTGATTGGCTCTCAAATCCAGAGGCCAGTTAGGAGACCCCACCCCAAGTATCTTATCAGCATAAGCTCCAGTGGCACTTTGCCCTTGAACTACCTTTCTAGCCTTTTGTTGTTGTCCTTGGTGGTGGTGCTTTGTTTGTTTGTTTGTTTGTTTGTTTTTGAGACAGGGTCTCACTAAGTTGCTGAGACTGGTCCTCAATCTGCTATCCTCCTGCACCACCAGGTGTTGTTAAAGGGGCTCTTATAAATAACAAAAGACTTTCCTATCACTCAGGAGATTCCAAAGGTTTTAGGGTTCTGTAGGGATCAGAAAAAGAATGAATATATTTCATATTATATACATTTCCCTGTACCCAGGTGCCCACAAAATAAAATGAGCCCCAAAGACCCTTTAGGGAGTCTCCCAGTTTTTCCCACAGGACCCAAAGCAATTGCTTTTACTTATCCTATGGCAAGACCAACCCTAAGCACTAGTGGATTTGGCAACTTCCCAAACCAAGGAGTGACCACGAGTAGCTTCCCCCCAGGGGAAGGCCTTGTCCATCCAGATCTCCCTGGGAAGCAAGGAGGGAGCACAGGAAAGTGGGTGGGGATGGCAGCAGCTCCCCCAGCTGCACTTGACCTTGTCTTCCACTCAGCAGCCTCCCTCTGGGCGTGGGCCTGATTTCCCTGGCTGCCTGACATCTTGCCCTATCTTCTGTTTCACTCAGAGGCCACCTTGTCCTGCCACCCTCTTCTCCTGCCTTTTCCTTCCCATCCAGCTCCTGTACCCTACATGCCCCTTCCCATATCCCTCTGAGTACAATTGATGGATCTGATTGCTCAATTCCTGCCCCGGGGAGGGTGGTCCCTGGACCTCCGCCTCTTTCCCTTCCCAGCCATCCCACTCCCTGGCACTGGGTAGCTGCTGCATGTTGCCTGAAAAGGCTGGACAGCTGCTGGGCTCTCTAATTAGCTGCCTGGCCACTGTCCCAGAGTGAGGCATGTGTTACTGTAAGGAACTGCCTCACCTCCCCTTCATCAATAATCCTCTGTGCAGATCCCATCAGACAGCAACCAGGAGCCCTGGAATCCTCATCACATGAGACCACAAGCCTCCTGTCAGCCAGAAGATGGTGGCCTCACCCCAAAGTGACCAGGGATTTGTCTAAGTTTCCCCCATGACTGCCCACATTCTTAGGTAATGTACCCCAGGTAACCCACCACACTGTGCCTTCAGCTGCAACATGAAGGTGTACTTCTGCCTGCCTTTGGTTGACTTCAGTGCAGGCAGAAAGAAGTCCAGAGGGTCTTGTGGAGGACAAGGCTGGGTGGAGTTTTACACCAGTGCTCTGCTTCTCACCGACTTCCACAGCCAAGCCACCCCAGGGATTTCCAAACAACCAGGGAGTCTAGTCCAAGAGGTCCTGTTTACTCAAGCTGTTGTATTCTGGCAGTACTTAGGAAAGGCCAGGCCCTGTACTAGGTGTGAATAACACAAAGCTTTTTACCCCTGGATCTCAAGGGCCAGTGGGAGACAGACAACAAATAAGCACTCTCACACGTGTTAGAATATCTGATATTATGGCATAAAGAAAAAGTGCCTGGAGGGGGGAGAAAGAAACTGGAGAAAGAAACTGGACTCGGAACGCAGTCTTAAACTTCTGGAAGGAAGTAGCATTCAGGCCCAAATCAGAACGATGAGGATGCAACAGGGGCTCCCTTGAGATTGTTTTTCTCTCTCACTCCCTTCTGCCCTTCCATCCCTCTCTGATCTTCGGGTGAAGAGAAGCTCCACCTGGATGTTATCTGCTAAGTCTTTCTTTAGATTCATAGAACCCAGATGGCCTTGGGTTCTGTTTCTGCAGTACTAGGGATTGAACTCGGGAGTGCACTACCACTGAGCTATATTCCCAGTCCTTTTTACTTTTTATTTTGAGATAGGGTCTTGCTAAATTGCCCATGCTGGACTTGAACTTGCAATCCTCCTGCCTCAGCCTCCCAAGTGCCTAGAATTACAGGTGTGTGCTACCTATAATGCTAGGCCCCAGATGACCTTTGTAACACCCTTCCTTCCTTAGTAACCAGTGCAGAAAGTAAAAATCATTGCATAAACATACACAACCTAACTGACAAAGACCCACTCAGATGGCAGCCTCACCGCCTTCATTCCCTCCCCATAAAAACTTATGGCATTCTGAGGAGCTAGAGCCTCTGTCTTCCTCAGGGCTGGCTTTGAATAAACTTAATTCCTATCCACCAACATCTGTTGCCTGAATTTTGGTCACTTTTCAGGATAAGCAGCATGGACATTTGATCCCACTAACAAGAAGCCATGCAAGGAGTTTTGGGGAAAGTGAGTAAAGGGACCAATAAGTGAAAAGACCCAAAAGTAGGTGAGAGATAATACGAACCATAGTAAAGCCACATAGCTCAGTGGCACAGCATTTGCCCAATGAGCCCCTTGTAATCAAGAGCATCCTAAAGCAGGTGATTTCCCCCATCTGGAACACATCTGGTTGGCACAAGGATCACATATTTGAACACCACCTGTCCACCTCTGCTGCTATAAAAACCAGTGGCTCTTTCCCTTGGGGACAGGAAGGGAGGAACTCAGAATAAGCACGGTGAGATTCCAAGCAAGGTGGATCAACCCGAACTGTTGCCTCAGGGACTCCAACCCTCCCTTCTGGTTGCTGTTCAGACTGGGCCATTTCTCCTTTGGTAGACAGGATGACTCACCTGACCTTTACCAGCGAACCAGCACACCTGGACTCTCTCCTGAGAATAGGACTCATGAAGACCCAAGACTAGGCACAATCCAAGAACAGGTAATGCGCAAATCGATTTTTTTGTTTGTTTGTTTTTTTAAGAAACCCCAGAACTGGACTACTCAATTGGATAGCTACCAGTCACTTGTGGCTCCCTAAATTTAAATGTTAATTTAGTAAAAGTGAATAAAATAAAAAACTCAATTCCTCACTTGCACTAGCCACCTTTCAAGTAGTCAGCAGCTGCACGTGGCCAGTGTCTACCGCATTGGACGGTGCAGAGATGAAGCCTTCCATCATCACAGAAAACTCTACTGGACACGGCTGCTCTTGAATTCGATAAGGGTGACCAGAAGATCACCAAAGACATAAACCTGAAGTTGAGCTCTATTCCCTTGTGCTTGAGAAACCGCTCCTGAAGATGCACCTGCCTTCTCTCCCTCCCACAGGCACAGGTCTAGGTAACCTAGGTTGCTGTTGTGAGCTGGAGGGGAGGGTTACTCTTTGTTCATAAAAATCACTACCTACTCTCTGAATAGTGACTTGTCTCCAAAAGGCTAGAAGAGGGCCCTGGCTCCTGCTGAATGAGGCCAGCTCCTGGGTCTCTGGTTATAGGTCAGACTAGGGGGTGCTGCTTGGAGGGTTTAAAAACTCCACAACACTTAGTGGTCACCTTCTTTGTGCCAGGTGGCTTCCAACAGGCCATCTCATCAGTCCCTCCTCAAGCCCAGGACAGGCATGAGCGCCAGCTGGCTCAAAAGCAAGCGAAACTCAATGAAAGGACTTACCTAAGTTCAAAGCTAGAAAATGGGAGGGCCAAGGTCTTCCCAGGGCTTTTACCCCATATGCCATTCATGAGGGATGGGGGACGGAGAGAGGAACTAGCAGGATCTGGTTGGCCTAAAGCAATGGGCCATCTTCAGTTCATAGTAATTTCTTTTTTTGGGGGTGGTGGTGGGGTTACCAGGGATTGAACTCAGGGGCACTCAACATTGAGCCACATCCTCAGCCCTATTTTACATTTTATTTAGAGACAGAATCTTACTGAATTGCTTAGCACCTCATTTTTGCAGAGGGTGATGATCCTTCTGCCTCAGCCTCCCAATCTGCTGGGATTACAGGCATGTGCCACCGCGCCTGGTTTCTCGTGGAAGACAACCTCCTATGAGCTGCCCCTTATAGCCTACTCAAGTCCTTCCATGGGTTCAGGAGAGGCCCTCCAGGGTCTGCTCATCCAGGCCTAGTTCTTCAAAGACACCACAGGAAGGTCACAGCAGAGCGCAGTCTGGGAAGGTGGTAGGGGTCACAACACAGACATGTGGCATTTCTCCCAGGGAGAGGAGGAGGGGTATGATCCAAAATTTATTTTAGAAAGCTATCTAGACCATTGGCTCCCTATCTTTGCATGGTCATGGCCTGGGTAGTACTTGACATAGAGTATCCATTTGCCAAACTGGTTGTGGGGGAGGGGGAGGGTGCAGGTTACAAGGGTGTGGGAACCTGGCCCCTCAGGGAGGTGTTTGGTGGGTGGACCGCAGGGAAGACTGAGGAATGACAGCTGACGTGGGGCAGTGTTTGCTCTCTACCTGACTGGGCCTGGACTACCCCTTTCCTTCAACTAATGGCCCATGACAAAGGTTGGCCCGAAGTTGGCTGAGCGCCAACACCAGCCACACCTGGCACTTCCGCCCTGAGCCTCAAGCCCAGCAACCCTGGCTCCACTCAGCCTCTTGCTGGACAGCTCCTTCCACTGACAGAGCACCCCGCCTTGCAACAGGCTCAAGGATGGCTCCAAACAGCAGTTAGGCAAGAGTAATTAAAGGGAATGTTATCTCAGTCAGTCTCTCATTAGCCTTGTAATTAGACTGTTGAAAATAATTAACATTCCTTTTGACAAAGGAAACAGGACCCATTACATTCATTAGGACTAGGACGGCCTAGAACCAGCCTGAGGCAGGCCTGGGCAGGCGGTGAGTGCTTGCATGTGACAAGGATACACCGGGTATCCACCACAGATACTAATAACACCTGAGACACGAGAAAGAAAACCTGAGAGAAATGCAAGGCCCTCAGGGGGCAGGCCAAGAGTACACCTGCCTCCCTCAAGACCCTGTAAATGACATAAAGGACATGTCCTAGGGAGAATAAATCCAATACAACAACAGAAAACAATAAGGAATTACTGGGGACTGGGGTTGTGGCTCAGTGGCAGAGTGCTTGCCCAGCATATGTGAGGCACTGGGGGCCATCCTCAGCACCACATTAAAAAAAAGCATCATATCCATCTACAACCAAAAGAATATTAAAAAAAGAAAAAAGAAGGAATGACTTGGGCTCCCTGAAAAGAGAAAGCAGGTAGGAATAAATTGGTGGAGAAACCATCTCCCCCCAAATAAAAACATGAAATAACAGTTGACACTCATATTGTGCCTGTATGTGACAGACATTGTTCTAAGAACTTGCCCTATAATATCTCATTTAAATCTAACAAGAATTGTTTGAGATAGAGACTATTATTATCCCCACCTTATAAAGAAGACCCAAAGTAGTTACCGGGCTTCCTCAAGGTTTCGGCACTAATAAGGCTAGGATTTGAACCCAAGCACCATGGCTGTGGATTCTATGCTTGCCAGAGGAGCAGCCCCCGGGACTCTACGTTTCAAGGCAGCAGATCAGGGCACAGGAGGGGCCCTGAGATGGGGTGACTGGATTTGCAGCAGCCTGGTCAGTCATTCCCTCCATCACCGCTCCTCCATGCTGTGCCCTGGACACTGGGGTAGAGAGGCAAAGGGAGACTTAGGCCAGCCCCTGCCACTGCCCAGCAGGCACGTCCAGCCTCCTATCCACAGCCAGTGGGGGCTGGCTCTAGTGCACAGAATCAACATTTTCACACAGAAGTGACCAGAAAACCAGGAGCAGAGCATACAGAATTTGCTCAAAACGGGACAAAAACTGAGGCTGTAAAAGAAGCACCAAATTTAATAAGATAAAAAGTTCTAGCTAGAAAAAACCCAGAAGGGCCAACAGAATGGGATGCTTTAAGAAGTATTATTAGTATCCTTTGGGGAACAAGAGAAGCTACTGAATCCACAAAACCAAGAAAAGTTCAATGTCTTAGAAATGAAGGAAGTAAACTCCCTATACTGAATATGCATTACTTTCAGAATTAGGAAAGTTTTTATTTCCCTTTTAACTGGAGGCCAAGCACAGAAGCAAGTTATTTTTTTAAATACCTAGCACAAGACAGATGCCCAATAAGATTTTGTTAAGTGAACTACTTTGCAAAGAAAAAGGAAGTGGATGCTGCCCCTGGCACCAGCCCTCGGCCCTACCAAGGCTGGTCTGTAACTCACTGGCCCCTAAACACATGCTCCTGCCTCTGGGTCTCTGCTCACAGAATTCCCTCCATTTGGAATGTCCTGGTCCCTCCTGTATAATTGTCCACATTTGCCTGTCCTCCAGTGCTCACTTAAAGATTATCCTCCCAAACAGGAAAAAAAAAAAAATTGCCCTCCTTAGCAAAAGGCCCCTGCAACCTACTTAATCCACCATAATCCTTCTTTCCAAGCTCCTAAAGGTACCTAATTCTCCAGGATCGTGGGATAGCTCAGGTCAAGCTGTGCTTTGGGGTCACAATATTGACAACTTCTATGTCCCTTACCTTTCAACAAGTCCAAGTCTTGTCTTGCAGCTTTATCACAGGCAGTCTAAGGACACGGAGAGGGCACTAGACTTTTTATACCCCACTGTTCCCAATAAAGCTGAGTGGCTTTTGCAATAACATTCTTACATGTCAGCTGAATGACAAATGGATTTCTGTTTCTGGTGGGAGTGGGAAGAGGAAAATAATCATGGAGATGAGGTGACTCAACAGGGCTTGGCTAACATAGCCATGCTCTTCCACTTGGACAGTATCCCTCAAAATAGACCTCCTGGTCTCAGAGAGCTATGAATTCCCACTCCGTGGCCTGGCCAGAAATACCTGGGAATTCTAAGTGGGTGACTGGGATGGCACCGGAACAGACATAAAGGGCAAATCCAAGGAGAACAATGATGGTCATCAGATGTTTTCTTGGGCACAAAAATTCCAGTTCTGGGATTCCTACCTTTTTCACATTTTCTCTCCTAATTTGGCCTTCCCTTTTCTTGCTTCTCCGTCGTTTTAGTCCTTCCCTTTCCCAATCTCCCAGGAGGCCTCCATCTTACTGCCAGAAGACAGGGTTAAAACTTTGGGGTCTACTGCTACATGTAGAGGATGTCTTTTGAAGCTGTTCTGACACCTGTTTTGTCTGCAAGCCCATATTAATGAGTCAGGCTCTACTTGTTAAACCACAGCTTCTGGGTTTTATAAGGTATTGCATTTCAAAAAGTTTCATTGCTAGTCCTGTTCACACTGCCTTAGGCCTTCAGGATCCTCCCTTCTGAGATCTCACACAGGCTTTCTGGGGCAGATGCCCTATTTCCAACTCCCCACCACCATTCCTACCACCTAATTCCAAATAACCCCCATCCCAGACACAAGCACTTGTCCCCCTCCCTCCTCAGGCTCAGTCTCCCAGCTGTATGTGGCCACTTTGCAGACAGACAGCTGAAAAAGTCTTTAAAGAGACTCACTGAGGGCTAAAGGGAATTGAGGAAACCATCTATTGTACAAGTTCATTTATTTATTAGTTCAAAATCCTTTATACGCCATCTATTATGTACAGACCACTGGATGCTAAGTAGTTTGGCATATGAGTGCTGAGCACAGAAATGGGTCCAGCTGCTTTTATATTTTTATTTCATTCATCTGGTTGTTTTGGGTACTGGGGTTTGAAATCAGGGAACTCTCCCTTTTTAATTTTTTTTAAACTTTGAGTCAGGGTCCCCTAAGCTGCCAGACTAACCTTGAACTTGTGATCCTCCCACCTCAGACTCCCAAGTTGCTGGGGATTACAAGTGTGTGCCATGAAGCCCAGTGGGATGATTGTTTTGAAAACACTGGAAATATAAAATCTTGGGGAGCTGGGGATGTAGCTCACTGGTAGAGCACTAACCTAACAAGCAGGAGGCCCTGGGCTTGATCCCAAAACTGCAAAAAAAAGTGGGGGGGAGGAGAGGGGGGAGGGGAGGAGAAAGAAAAAAAATCACAGATAAAATCTTGAGAATTCAAGCCAGACTTGGGGGTGCTCTCTGTACCTTAGTCCCAGGTACCCAGGAGGCTGAGACAGGAGGATCACTTGGGTCTAGGAGTTCTAGGCCAACCTGGACAACATAGCAAGACCCTGTCTCAAAAGAAAGAAAGGAAGGGGCGGTGTGTGTGGCTCCTAGCACACGGGAGGCCCTGGGTTTAATACACAGCACCATGCAGGGAGAAAAAAAGAAAATAAAAAGAAGCTACTGAGGCTTTAGCACACACATAAATCTTGTTGTTTCTAAAAACAGTTTTTATATCATAATTTAGAATTGCTTTAATTTCTTTTGAGTAACTTGTGAGATCCTAATGACATCAGCACCCAGGGCCTCTAAAGGTCTTAATCCAACCTGAATAGTAAATTAGGGGTTGCAATCTTAAATGCTGACAAGAGTAAGCAGCCAAGGCAAATTAGTGATGACTATGAAGAAACAATACAATTAGTGCAGTGCTGGTAAGAAAGCAGAACTGAAAGGATTCCGTGAGTGATTTATGGGAGGAGGAGCTAAGGGGAGGTGTTGGGCATGATACCCAGACTTCTGACCTGGCAGTGGCAGTGTCATTCCCTAAGTGGATGCAAGAAGAGGCACCAGTCTGGGAATCTAGGCTGAGCCGCATGTCAGATGTTTTATGTTTGAGATGCCAACAGGACACACAGAGTGGCCAGCTGGAGGCTGGAGATGGGTGGGGAACCCAGATGGAGCTGCGGAGGAGCAGCCTGCTGGGGAGAAGACATATGAGGTGACATACAGGGCCGGTGGAGGACAAGGCGCCGAGAAGGCGGCTGAGGAAGGACACCCACAAAAGGGCCCTGGGACACCAGGGAAGTGGAGGCAGGAGAGTAGCAGAGGCTATGGCCAACTGCAAAAGTAAGTTGCACAGGGACTGGAAAGACAGCCGCACAAGGTCTCAGTGAACGTTTAAGAAGGAGAGGCTGCAAAAGGAGGAACTGAGGCAGTGACCTCGAGAGACCAGCTGGTAAGAGGAGGAGAGAAGCTGCTGGAGGAGGACTAGACATGAGGAGATATCCTCCCTCTTCTTCTCTTACCTCTTTTTCTTTCTCTTCCCTATCCCCTTGCTCTTCTCTCCCCTCCTCCCCTCTCCCCTTCTCTTCCTCTTTCTCTTTCAAGTTATGAGAGATCTAAGGATGTTAAGTGCTAAGAAGAAATCATACTGGGGGAGGGGTCGTGGAGGGGATGCACACTGTGGGGTACACACAGAGGCCCTGGGCTGTCTTGAGGTTGGGAGAGGAGAGCACAGTGAGCCACAGTCCCAGGGCAGGCAGGACAAACATGCACTTTATTTTTCGATTTAATTTAATTATTTATTTTTGCAGCACTGTAGACTGAACCCAGGGCTTTGCACATGCGAGGCAAGTGTTCTACCACTAGGTTACATCCCCAGTCCACATGTGTCATCCCTTTACACAGAAGGGCCTAGTTCTATGCCCGTCTGCCCTTCTTCAGACCAGTATAAGGGAAGGGTGGTCAGCACAGACAGCACCATGGTAGCTGGGGAATGTTGCAGGTACTCAGAGGTGGGGACCTGGAATGCCTGATATTGTGCGAATCCTACACAGCCCACCAAAAAACTCCTATGTGACTTGAGAATGTTCCACTGGACAACACAGAAGTGAAAAGTTCATTTGTAATTCATTACCAAAACCTAATTCTCTTTTTGAAATAAAGATGAGGTATTTGGGCTATGTGTGTGTGTGTGTGTGTGTGTGTGTGTGTGTGTGTGTGTGTGTGTAACTGGGGATTGAACCCAGAGCCTTCTGCATGCTAGGCAAATGGTCCACCTGCTCAGAGGCTAAGCTATACCCTCAGCCCTTTTTGCATGGTTTTAATGTATGCTGACCTGTCCAGGAATGCTGTTAGTATATAAATTGAGTGGACACCATGCTCTATGTTCTTTGGAACTTTACTAAGACAGGTTCATCGTTTTGGAAAATCAAATCAACCCCCCAGAAACACTTTTCCTGGTGTCTGAGTCACCTACACAACACACCTGTAGCTCATGGGTGTTTGTGGTGGTTAATTCTTGATGATTCTATGTAAAGGTGCCAGCATCTGATGGCATCCTTCTGTCTTCTATGTGGCCATGTCCAAGCAGTTACGTATTATAGTACATGATACTTCATTATAATTATTTTTGCCTCTATTTCTCTTTTAGATTAGAGGTATTCTATTGCACTGACTTTTAAAAATGTCTGGGAGTAGTGGCACATGCCTGTAATCCCAGCTACTTGGGAGGCTGAGGCAGGAGGATCACCAGCTCAAAGCCAGCCTCAGCAGTTTAGCAAGACCCTATTTCAAACAACAAAAAAGGACTGGGGGTGTAGCTCACCTGTAGACCGTTTATCTAGCACACTCAAGGCCCTGAGTTTGATACCTGGCACCACAAAAAATAAATGAACAAAGTAAAAAAACTAAAATGTATGTATATAGGTAGGTCACTGTATCTGTGATTTTTGGTTTTTATGGTTCTGGGATTGAGCCCAGAGGTGCTCTACCATTCAGCTACATCTCCAGCTCCCCAGTCTTTTTTTTTTTTTTTTTAGTTAGGGTCTCACCAAGTTGGCCTCAAACTTGTGATCCTCCTGCCTCAACCTCCCAAGTCACTGGGAGTACAGATGTGTACCACTGAGTCCTGCAGTATCTATGAGTTTTATTCAGAGCAATTAGGAGTCATTACAAATATTTGCTAAATTAAAGAGAAATACCATTGCAGATCATGTGCCCTGAAAGCAAGGGAAACATCAGTGCTAACGGGGACAAGAAAGCAAACAGAACTAGGTGAATTCAAGTCATCAATCCCATAGGATAAAGACAAGGGTCTTTTCTCATTTATTTATATATTTTGGGTGCTGGGCATTAAACCCAGGCCCTCACAGGTGCTAGGCAAACGCTGTACTGCTGAGAGACACCCTGCTCAACAACCGTCTTCTACAGACATCAATGTAAAGCTCCCGGATGGTGAGTACACAGACAATGTGGTCAACCCATGGGGGCTAAAAAAACTACTCAATCGGGTACCTTTGGGAAATTTCATTTCCCTGATTATTTCAAATTATCTCAACACTTCCAGCATCATGACAATAGGAAGAAAATCTCAAGTCATCTGGAGGGGCCGAGGAAATGATAAATGGTTCAATGTCTGGAGCAGGGATGTGTTTAAAGGAAGCCAAAGAAATAGGTGCCAGGCTTGGTCTGTGGAATATCTTCCTTAATGGACAAGAAGATGAGTAAACAGTAGGTAAGAGGATGCTTAGGGATATTTATGGAAAATGCTATATCGTGAGGAATCATGGACAGGAATAAGGATAGAGAAGTAAGCATCCCAAAGGCCCTCCAATCAGTTAAAGTGGCAGAGCCAGAAATATTCACCACTCAGGCTGAGAGGGGTTGGTTATCTAATGGTGGAGGGAAGGTGGAGGTGACCTAAGCTCCCGCAAGCCTTGCCATCGCTATTAAACAGGGACAAAGGGTACAAATTTTAAAAGATGTGCCCTTTGACTAAGAGGTGATAGCTGATTTATGTGTCCTCTGCAATAAGAGGACACTGAGGGCCTGGGGGGAAGGGGAGGGAATGGCCTCCTGTATCATGGAAGGTCCAGAAGCCGGGCTCTGCTAGCCTGGCCTGCCCACTGGCACACACAACTTTGAATCACTGCTCTTCTCAGTTGCCTCATCAAAATAAAATAAACACAACAGAACAACTTAAATCCCATCATTATGAATTTCTCTATTGTTTGCATGTTTTTCCATGAACATTTGTATGTTTTTTTTTATTTTAAAATGTGTGATCAAAGCAGTTATAGGAATTAACCAGCCAGTTGACGGTCATATGAGTAGCTGCATCCCTTCCCAGACAGAAGAGGAGGAACGAGGCTCTCTTGGGTTCCAAAGCAATAAGCAGGAGGCATCAAGCTTCTTGGCATGAACTAACTCTGCCACAGGGCAACGGAGCCCCACCATATTATACCAAATGCCACCTCCAGCAGGTATGTCCCCCCACTGCTTTGAGGAGGCACAGGTTCATGCCAGAGTCATGGGAAAATGAAAAGCCTTGGTTCTGGAGTTGTGCAGGGATGGAGCAACAGGCCAGTGCTAGAGTAAGGCAAGAAAGGCTCTCACCACAAGCCCAAAACTTAAGAGGGTACCAAAAAACAGGAATCAAGCCAGGCAATGAGGTACATGCCTATAACCCCAGTGACCTGGGAGGCTAAGACAGGAGGAACGTAAGTTCAAGGCCAGCCTTGGCAACTAAGCCAGACCCTCAGCAACTTAGCGAGATCCAATCACAAAATAAAAAAGGACAGAGGTGTCAAATCCCAGTACATAATTCCCAATACAAAAACCTTAGAAATCAAGATAAATTATATTTTAACGCAATATTTTTAAAAATCAAATCAATAAACCGTGGCCAAAGGCTATGTAAGGTTCTGTGATATTTGAAGAATCCAAAAACCTGTCCCGTCCCCGGGCACAGTGGCACATACCTGTAATCCCAACAGTTCGGGAGGCTGAGACAGGAGGATCGGGAGTTCAAAGCCAGCTTAGCAAAAAGCCAGGTGCTAAGCAATTCAGTGAGACCCTGTCTCTAAATAAAATGAAAAACAGGGCTGAGGATGTGGCTCAGTGGTCAAGTGCCCCTGAGTTCAATCTTCGGTACCAAAAAAACCCCACAAAACCCAAAGACCTATCCCACCCTCAGTGCCAACATCAGCTTTGTTAAGAAATGTCATTCAGCACTACAAGGCCTTATCACAAACTCTAGGAATTCAGAATTTTTTGGATTTTTTTAAAAGGCAATATAGAGCCCATATAATAAAATACATAATCACCATAGCGAAGTCTGGAGCAAAGTCCTTCAGTCAAACACATTAACATTTTTTACAGTAACATTTGTGACTACTCTGCCAGGTGAAAATACCATCGATGGCCTTGTTAGTTCAGGTCAGCTCTTGCTATCATGGAGCTAAAGTTTTCTGACAGTACAGTGGCTCACGCATGTAATTCCAACCTCTCCGAAAGTTGAGGCAGGAAGATCGAAAGTTTGAAGACAACCTGGGCAATTTAGTGTGACTATGTCTCAAAATAAAAAAGGCCAGGGGTGTGGCTCAGTGGTAGAGTGCTTACCTAGCATGTGGGAGACCCTGGGTTCAATCCCCAGCACTGAACAGGAGGAGAAGGAGGAGAGGTCTCAGATTTTGATTTTGCCAAGAAAGGATCGTGGGCCTAATTAGCATCACATAAATTTAAAAAAGCAGCAGATTGGACACAAAATGTTTGTTTTAAATTAATGCTGAAAAGAGTACTGCTAAGTCTTTGCTGGTGATTAACCAGAGGAAGGCAGTTTCTAGACATCAGTTAGCAGACTTATTGCATATTTTTCTCCAGTCAACAACTAATATTATTAAATACCTTCTGTGTGTAAAACCTGTGTGAAGACTGCTGAACCCTCAGGAACTTAAAAGTCAGTGGGAACAAAGAAAAATAAAATCACACATTATTGAAAATTGAGGAGATCTAATATACATCCACATTTTTTTCAGTAATAGGGACTGCAACCACAGGTGCTCTACCACTGAGTGTATCCCCAGCCTCTTTTTTTTTTTTTTTTTTTTGAAGCAGGGTATTGCTAAATTGCTGAGGCTGGCCTCAACTTGTGATCCTCCTTTCTCAGTCTCTGGCAAAGAAAGTAGAGAATCTGTATTTTCTAACTGTATGTTCACTGTCTTTTGCATAAAAGCATGTAATAATTGCAGCTTAGTGATGGAATGTCAAGACTTCAAAGAGCCTAGTACAGTGGTTTTGGTCAAATATACCTTTGTGCCCTCTGACTTTAAAAAGGAGTAGATGTGGGTAGGCAGTAGGGCAGAGAGATCCTTCCAGGCAGCTCAATAATGTGAGGCCGGATGAACGTGTGCAAACCAGGTCACCTGCGCAAGTGGACTAGGCTTTGGTAAAAGACATGGTAGGAAATGTTGGAGCAAGAGTTGTTTGGTAAAGCAAGTCAAGAATGTGCGCGGAGAACATGAATCAGAGTGAAGGATCTGCAGCAACCTCCTAACTCGGCGTTTCCCAAGCATTTGCATGCCACTCTCATGACTAGCCGTGGCTTCCTGCTACCCTTATGGGAAGTGACAGAGTGTCGTGTTTAAAAGTGCATTCTCAGGCTGGGTGTGGAGGTGCATGCCTGTAATCCCAGGGACTAGTCCGTGGGCTGTGTGTGGACTATGCTTCACATTGTAGCCTAATGAGGGGAATCAGTTTGGCAGTGGGAATTGCCTGTGGCACCCCCACAGGGATTGACCGCCTGATGCAGGTGAACTTCCCCTTCAAGCTCTGCCAAAGATCCCACACAGCACCTGAGATGGGTGTGACCTGAGAAGATGTTGTTTTGCCATACTAGTGCACTCAGGACTGGGGGATGTAGGTCAGTGGTAGAGTGCTTGCCTAGCCCACATGACACCTAGGTTCAATTCCTAGTATGGCAAAACAACAAAAGTGCACACTCAGCCAGGCACAGTGGTACACGCCTGTAGTCCCAGGGGGCTAAGGCAGAAGGATCACAAATTCAAGGCCAGCCTCAGCAACTTAGCAAGACCCTGTCTCAAAATAAAAAATATCAAGGGCTGGGAGTTAGCTCAGTGGTCAAGTGTCCCTGGGTTCAACCTCCAGTACAGAAACAATTATAAAAAAGTGGACACTCTGGGGTCAGATTAATTCTATTTGAATCCTGACTCTGATGTCAACTGTGTGGCCTTGGGTGACTTGCTAAATTTCTCTGCCTCAGTTTACTCAGTCTCAAAATAAAAAGGGATGGGTATGTACCTCCATGGTAGAGTATCCCTGGGTTCAATCCCTGGTACTACAGAAACAAACAAAACAAAACAGAAAGTCTGTACATGTTCAGTTGGAGACACAATTTTTTTTTCCTGAATCTTTTTGACCTGTGGTTGGTTGAATCCACAGACACATAACCCATGGGTATGGAGGGCTAACTGCATAAGAACTCAATAAATGTTCATTGTTCTCATCAATGTCTTTATTTCAGTCAATTTTTTAGTTAAATATGTATAGTAGCCTCATCCTAAGCAACAATATCCATGACATCATGGACTCATTGTGACAGTTATAGTTTTGATGACACACATATAATAAGATGTCAAATCAAAATTCTGACATAGGCACCAAGATAGGGTAGGTATAATGCTGCCCAGTGTGACACCAGATAAGGACGCACATTGTCAAGAGAGACACAAATGCCCTTCTCAGTGTGAGGGTGTGTCACAAGGGGCAGGCTGGAGGAGCACCTCTGCAGAGAAATTTGGGGAGTGCTGTTGCTGTCTGGTGATCTCACCCTACCTCCATCCTGAAGGCAAGCTGTTGAGAAGAGCCACAACAGGACTGCTCAGGAAACTTGATGACTGCTTCCTGAAACTAGGAGAACAGGGTGAACTGGATTCTGATCACCACCTGACATATTCAGAGGGTAAGACACAGACCAGCCATCAGTTGTCAAAGGCCAAGAAAGAATACTGAGCTGGGGGTCAGCCTGCATACCCAGGTTCACTGTACCAAAGGATGTATGATTGGTTCCCAGGACTAATATGGGCCACATGCAAGAGAAGTCTGGCAGGTCAGGGGAGATAGAACCCTGGGCTGAAGTAGGCCAAATCCAAGTGCAGAATGTGAAACATACACTAAAAGCACAACTTTATTGCTGCCTTGCTTGGGGGCTTCTCCCTTAGGGACAGTCAGAGGATGAAGGGGGAGGTGAAGTTTTTTGTTTTTTTTTTTTTAAGATACAAAAGGTGCCTCCCATGGTGAAGGAAATGGTGAGCAGAAAGATATACAAAGGCCACCTCTCAGTTGTCCCACTGAAACAGTCAAAGAAGGAATGACTTGACCCAGCTCCGCTCACAAGAAGGGGCTCACTCCAGCTCTGACTGTTAATTTCCAGTACGGCTTCTCTCTCCTTCAACTCTCTCTCTGCTCTCCCAACTCTGACTTCCTACAGTTCCAAACCAGCTTAGTTTTTACCTGAGAAAGGCCAGAATCATCTAGATTCTGGACCATCCAGCACAATCAGCAGAAGGGAAGTTACAGAATACCTTGTCCAACATTCTTATTTTATAGATATAGAAACTAAAAGCCAAAGAATTCACTTCATGCCCAGGGTGACTGAGCGGAAACAAGAGCCCAAGTCTCCTGGCCTCTAGCAAACTGTAGCATCATGCTAACTCTAAGAGGGGTCAGCTCACCTCCCCTAGGCCACTACCTCAATCTTTACTCTTCTTCTACAAACACCTCAAAGTGGTAGAGGACGTATATAGCTAACCTGTCTAGAGTAAACAAGTGTGGATCTCAATAAACTAGCTAGTCATTATTTTTAATTTAATAATTTAATTTGGGGGGGGTACTGGGGATTGAACCAAGGGGTGCTTAACCACTGAGTCACATCCTCAGCCCTTTTTATTTTGTATTTTGAGACAGGGGCTCACTAAGTTGCTTAGGGCCTCACTAAATGGTTAAAGCTGGCTTTGAACTTGTGATCCTCCTGCCTCAGTCTCCGGAGCCACTGGGATTACAGGTATGTACCACTGCACCTGGCTAGCTAGTCATCTTTAAATGAAGTAATCAGCATCCATAAATACTTTCTTAGAAGGATTGGCAATCTAAAACTTTCTGTACTTTGCAGAGTGTACCTGGGACCCAAGACATAATCAGGTCTCCCAGCTGCATTATAATTATGGACAGGGGAAGGAACAGAAACTGGGCTGGTGGGCGAAGACTGGAGTCAAAGCATCTGCAAAGAAAAGCTGCTATGCCTGGTGTAGTAATATAACAGAAAGGAAAATGTTGCCCCGGAGCCTGTTAATCAAGAGGAAATTTTTGGCATCAAAATAAAATGGGGTTTATAAAACACATTCCCATGCCAAGCAAAAAGCCTGTTCTCCTTATAGGAACTCCCAGGCCATCTGGTCTGCTTCCCCACTGCAGGGTACAGACCTCTCCCTCCTTCCCGAACATTCACTGGGATGCTTGTTTTCAAATAAGAATCTGTACTTTCATCTCCCTTTACTAAATGTGCCCAATCCACATCAACTCTCCTTATATGTTAACTACCTCCACATTTACCCTCTCCCCAACATCTGTTCTATCACCCAATCCAAGGATAAAGAACACAACAGAATCAGATCTCAGTTCAAATCTCAGTTGGGATGCTTATTAGCTGTATGATAAGTGCAGTCATTTTATCTTACAGAGACTCAGTTTCTCATTACTGAGAGAGGAGGAGGACATAGGGCTTAGCCCAATGCCTCATACATAGTTCTCATCCAATAAATGGTGGCTGTCAACTGTTATTGCTATGATCAGTGAAGCCAGCTGAAACTCCATTTGTGAAATTATATCTCAGAGGTTGCAATGAAGTGAGTAAATCAAGGAGGGATCCCAGATTTCCCGATTCCTGAAACTTTTGCCAATCATTTGCTCCCATACAAATAGCATCAATGCCCAATGACCTAGAAATCTGGGTAAGTGATCACATTGAAGTATCACAGCTGGTGATTTAACAAGCACGTGCAGTACTAGAAACTGTGTGGCCATATGAAAGCTTTAAGCCATCTACATGTCAGCATAAAAAGGTCAGCTCACTACTTATAGGAAGAAAACAAAACAAGACAAGGGTTGGGGTTATGGCTCAGTGGTAGAGCACTTGCCTAGCATGTGTGAGAACTGGGTTTGATTCTCAACACTGCATAAAATAAATAAAATAAAGGTCCATTGACAACTTTAAAAAAAGACAAGACATAAACCTGGAACCACTGCTGATGTTGCCCAGTGGTAACACTATTTCTTGCCCATATCTGTTTTAAAATGGCAGATAAAAGGCCAATGTTCTCGCTTTGGAAAGGTTTTTGTTTTGTTTGTTTGTTTATTTTGATTAGGAACAACAGGGGAAAAGATCCTAAGGACTAGAGACTAAGATGGGGTCTGAGACCACAGATAGTCATGAGAAAGGTGATGGGGATTGCCAACAGGCTGAAAACAGGTCCCTGTCAATGTCCCTAAAAATGGCAGTTACTCTCCACAAGGTGGGCTTCTTGCTGACGAGGGCCTTCCCCTCCACTGACTGTGCCAGCAATGAAATCATGGAGCCCCAGGAAGTACATTTTATCTCAAAGCATGAATTGCTCCTCAGAAGTCCAGAAAAGAATCCTCTCTTTGTGGCCCTTCAATCTCCTTGGCTGGATTCCCTAGTTCCTTGGGGCTGGTGTCAAGGCCTTACTAAAACTCAGGGTAATTGACCTTTCTGATGAACATGAACCATTCCAGAATCTCATGACAGGGGTGCCTCTTAAAAACTGAGCTAATGAATGAATGAACCAGCTAGAAAGCATTTCTCACCTAAGTCCAACTGCAAAAGCAGTCAGAAGTGGCAAATCTACTATGTTCTAAATGCAAGGCTTCTAGAGAGGAAAGCACTGTCAGAAAGTGCTCTCTCCAACTATATCTCCTTACTTTTTGTTGTTGTTGTTGTTGTTGTTCTGGGGATTGGACACTGGGGCACTCTACCACTGAGCTTCATTCCCAGGACTTTTTACTATTTTTTAAATTTTGAGACAGCGTCTTGTTAAGTTGCCCAGACTGGTGTTGAATTTGCAATTCTCCTACCTCAGCCTCTGGAGTGGCTCGGATTATAGGTGTACAAGAAGGTACCCAGTTGATATCTCCTTATCTACTAGATCTTCCTATAATAATTGGCAGGTGAAGTCTTGTATGGTGCCATGTTTCTCGAGGAAGGTGCAAACTGAAGACCCAAGTCTTGCCCATGTAGACTGCATCATCATTTCAATGATGCTATTCATCCTACAATACCGGCCACGATAGGAGCCAGGAGCCCTGAACGGATGTCAAAACCCCTGGGAGCCAGGAGTCCACCATGCAGCCCGAGGCATGTGAACAAAGGGAAAGGGGCAGGTTTTCCTTTTTATCCTGGGAATGTGCTGGATTACTCACTCCACCTCAGTTCTCTATGGATACTTGTTTCAGGGATAGAAGCCACTTCCTTTTCCTTGAATCACAGCAGCATGGGCCATCATACATCTTGAACCAAACACACTGGTACCTAAATTCTTCATGCATCTCTATTTCATAATAGAAAGGTCTAACCTACAGATCTCATAGAATGCTTGACTCGAATCACTCTCAGTAATTCCCAGGGAAGGGAAGGGAAACCCTCCCAGCATATGCACAGCCAGTGTGTTGACTCTGTGTGACTCAGTTTCCCTCAAGGGAAACCAAAACTGAAAACGCCCCTGGGTATCCCTTCCCCCCAATCATCTCATACTTTACTTTTCAAATACAAACCCTGCAATTTCTTGGAGGTGGTGGGCATGGGGAGAATAAGCAGAAAATCAGGCTAGTAAGGCTGGATTTCTTCCTTACAAAATATCCAAATCGCTTTCCCTATTCTCTCCTTGGCCAGGTACTGTCACAAAAGTGGCTGAGTTTGCCAGACAGAAGTTATACACACCTTAAAATGAATGTTCCTAAAATTAAAAAAAAAAAAAAACTAAAACCCAAACTACCATGTCTATAATTTGGGGGTGGATAGAACAGGGAGGAGAGAGTAAAGAGATACAAATTTGAGAGCCATCCAGCTGGGGGAGGGTTAGCTATCCCTTTCCTCCCTCAAGGACAGCCAGATCAGATAGGGTTGCTGATAAGGCCAGGCTGCCTCTCCTTACTGCCTGTACCCAGGTCTCTCCCTATGACATCAGAGCCCCCAACATCATAGGAGACTCTTCTTAGAGCTTGGAGGGTCCAGGCCGGATAATGTCCAGGCCGGATAACCCCAGGAAAAATCCTACCAAGGAGGAGCTCCGAGATGTCCCAGGAACAGAGGCAGACAGAAAAGACACACTGCCTGTGTACGACAGCAACAGCTTCTCTGATAAAAACTACACTTTTAAACCCAACACTAAGCTTTCCCTATCACAAAAGTTGTAATTTCGCCCTTTCCTGTAAAGTGACACTTTTCCCTTTAAAAACAATATGCAAATCCAATATAACTGAAATAAACACGGCATGAAGCTCACTAACTAAGCTAATCTCTTTCATTCAAGGACCCAAGACTCTTAAATTACTTTATAAATGTAAAAATTCATGCCTCATCACTTTCAAAGAGGGAGTCAGAGGAGTATCATTTTTCATCTTATAGTCTGAACATAGGAGAAACAGTCCACAGTAGAGCCCACTCTCTCACCCCTGGGGTGGGAGGTCAGGCCTCCATAACATCATCTTCAGCTATGAATAAACAGCTTGGGATAAACCCAATGGGGAAATGAGCAATCCTCAACCCTGCTCAGTTAGAGCGGAGAGGTCTACAGAAGCAGGCCAGCTGGGCTCTCTGGTCCAGGGTCTGCACCTGACTTCAACCACAAGTTCCAGGAACATAGATCTAAAGCTCAGGGCACTTCATTTTCTCCAGCTAACCATCACTGGCCCTGGAACCTCCCTCGCTCCAGTATCTTAAAAGTGGCCAAATTAGCTTGTCATTTCTTTCCAAGGACCAGCTCCCCCACCCCACAATTCACATATACACCCCATCTCTGTCTCCAAACACAAAGTTGCATCCATGTCTCTAAAGTCAGGTGTCCTAAGTAGGCCCACCCCTAGCCCAGATACTTGTATCATTAGCTCACTCACAGGATAGGAGAAGAGTCACCCAGAAGCTCAAAGCCCTCCAGTGACTGCCGTCTCCACAGGCAAGCAGGTCTGCCTTCCAACCAGGGAAAAACCTGAGCTCCCTAAAGGCTGTCCTGCCACAGGATGGGAGCCAGTGGTCACATGCAAGCCAGCTGGGAGCTCAAGACACCTCCTTCCTGGGGACACAAGGTCAGGGCCTGGGGACCTGGAAACTGGCCCATTTGTTTTCTAGAGAGAAAGAAGCTGTACCACCCCCAAGGAAGGCTGCTCAGCCCCTCTCTTGACCCTTTTCCTGTCACAGCAAATAGAGAAACCTAGGCTCCCCATGATCCAAGCCTGAAGGCCACAGTAACAGTTCATTTGTTACTGGGATGCTGAGACCACATGAGAATGCACTAGCAGAGCCCCCAAGGTTTTGCTGGCAGACAGCTCCCCAGGGTCCTGCTCTTTTCCTCCTGCAAGAGTCTTGAAGCAGCATCAGAACAACCTGCCACTCCCAGCTCTGTACCTGAGCAACCAAACATAACCCCGCAGGAAACCCTGGAGAAAGAAAGGAGACAGAGGAAGAAGCAACGAGGGTCAGTTTCTGACTGGGCAGAGAAAAAGGGAAGGAAGACACCTGGGAAAGATGCCAATGCCTCCCAGTCCTTGCCGGGAACAGGGTTGTATGGCTCCCCATCCCGGCCCTGCACCTCCACCAAGGACCAGAGATCAGGAGGGCAGATTAAGAGCTGGCGGTCTGAGGCTAGGTTGGGGTCCTGATCCTGGATGGGCACGGGGGCAATCGAGAACGCCCAGTTGTGCAGCCCACCATTCTCCAGATTGGTATGCATCCCCAGGGGGAGGCATCAGGATCATTTTGAAAGGGCTCCCTCCTCTTCAGCAAAGTCCTGTCTCAAACTCAGGAGGGTCCGTGGTTCCCACTCCCAAGTCCTGACTCCCCAGCGTCTACCTAGACTGGCGCCCCCCTCTGTTCTCTCGAAGCGGCCTCCGGGGTGCTCTCTGCCGAGGGAAAGAGGTGTCAACCTTCCGCTGCCCGAAATCCCCCGCCGGATCCTTCACCCTCGCCTCTCCTCGAGTCCCCTTTGTTTCAGGCGGGGAAAGTTGCCAATGTGCACCCCTTTCCCCAACACGCCCCCCTGTGCGCCCATCCCCCGCAGGGAATCCAAGCCCCGGCGCACCATCTAATCTGCGGCTCGCTCTCCAGCTGGGGCAGCCGCTTCGAAACCGAAAGCAAAGAGGAAGCGGGATTCGGCACTGCCCCCAAGCACGGTCGCCCGGTCTTCCCCATCACAGCCCCCCCAATCGCCCGCGCCCCCAGCGCTCGGCGCTGCTCGCCCCGCTCGGCCACCTCTCTCGGTGGCGGAAAGGCCTCTCTGCGGGCATCGGGGGCACCTACCGATGCGGGGCCAGAGCCACGGGCAGGGCCGGGCAGGGCCGGGCCGGCCGCCCGCGGGGCGCAGGTGCCGCCAGGAGCGGCCGTCTCCCCGGCTGGCTCCCGCTCCTCCTCCCGCGCCAGGACTCGGGCGC
>NW_025999900.1:6524892-6545019 GCF_001458135.2 Marmota marmota marmota
GCCCGCCCGCCCGGCTGCCCCCTGCGACCCCGCCGCCTCCCAGAGCCGGGAGTCAGCTCTGACCTCGGCGCCTAGAAGCACGCCCCGGTCCCTGGCAGCTCAGGGAGCTACCAGGAAGGGCTCCTCGGCCCTCCTTGCCTAGGCCATCCCTCCTGCATTGGAGGTGTCTGCCGGAGGCCCCCTCCTCCCTGCTTGCAGGAGTTGTGGGGACCCGTGTACAGTATCCACTGTGGGCATCGTGCAGGCCCGGGCTACCTAAGGGTGACAGTTCATGTGGTGGGGCAGATGCACCGTGTGACAGCCAGCATTGTGCTCTGTTCAGTCCATTCATTGAAACAGTCCTACCAGTTCATTTTTTATTATTTCCATTTCCAAGATGAAGAAACTGAGGCCTGTGGATGCTAAGGAATTTGCCTAAGGCAAGTCCTGTGCCACCAAGGTCTACAATTTGGTTTACACACAAAGATTAAACAATGTGTTCTTTCTGAAGAGAATCTAGATTCTTCTATTGGGAGGTGGAAAATATTGGATGTCATTTGGAAAGCCTGGAGATTCCCCAACATGGAACGTGGGGAATAGATAGCCTGGAAGCCCAGGAAGTGGAGGAGGAGGAGAGGAGGAGGAGAGGACGATAACAGGTCCCCAAACTGGTCCTGGGTCTTGAGAAAGGCTGAGCAGGGAATGGGAATGAAATCCCCCATTCCCACTCCAGTCCTGGGTTCTGGTGTTAGGTACTTCAGTCAAAAAGAAGGGACATCTTTGAAAATGGCATGTCACCCAGAGGGGTCCTTTTTAAAAAGAACCCAGCCAGAGAAGTTGCCCTTTTCTACTTCTCACACACATACCCTATTGTGTGTCTACCCTATGTGTTCCTAGACCTCCTCTGAGGGGTTTGATGGCTGCTTCCCTGAGTCTGGGGGTGTAGCTCAGTGGTAAAGCAAGTGCTTAGCATGCAGGAAGCTTTGGGTTCAACCTTCAATACACACACACACACACAACCTGGAGGGAGGAAATGGGGAGAGGGATGACCAGAGAGGCTGTAGTCCTTATCCTTTTTATAACATGCCACAGGGACAGAGCTCTCAGAAGTCACATGAAGTCTTCCAGGATGAACCTGACTTTCATCCAGCAGTTCGTGTCCCACTCTGGGCAAGAAACTAGGCAGCTTTCCTACTTTTGGAACCTAATTTGATCCTATGTCTTCCCCTAATTGCCTGATGGAGACATGGGTTTTCCATTAACCTCCTATCCCTGGCCAAGATATTGAAAGATCCACAAAGGTGCATCCCAAAACTGAGTGTGGGCAATGTGGACTGGGAGCTCTAAGCCCATTGGAGGTAGCCAACCCATTTTTCTCTAAGAAAAGCACTGAATTTCCAATAGGGACAGAGGGGGTTATCTTGGGTTCCTCAAACCTGTATAGGAAAGACAGCCCTGAGATGCTATTGCTAAGAGCTCTTGACCTCATTATTCTCCTCTGTATAAGGAGATAATATTACCTACTTCATAAGCATACTGTGATGACCCAATGTCATAATGCATTTAAAGTTCTGAGCACACAGTAGGCTTTCAATAATAGGAAACTGTTTTGCTGGGGGTAAGGCAAGGAGAAGGGAGAAGGGGTCAGGGTTACAAGCAGCCACGTGGGCTGTGCCTAAGATATTGTCAGACAGGATAGAGACCCCTCTAGGATCACCTTGGCAAGAGGCAGCTTCATTAAGTCTAGCAGCAAGGTCCAGCTGAGGAAGAAGGACATCCCCTTGCCAAGCATAGGACTCCCACTCTAGTTCTCTGCATATTTTGCAGGCTCAGCTCTCATCTGGGCTCTGGGAGGCAGCATTGAGCAGAGGAAGGTGTAATGGGCTGGAAGCTAGCAAGAACTGAATTCCCGCAACTTGTCCATTAGGCACTGTAGGTCAATGTCTAGTGCCAAAAACATTTTTAGAGGCCCACAGACACGAATTTCTTCTAAAATTGGTGGCAAAAAAATAAGGCTTGAAGTCAAAGAAAAGGTTTTCATATATAATATTAATATTTTTATCCTCAGTATAGTAACCCAAGTTGTCAGTTACAGGATCAGAGAGAAGGAAGAATTAGGAACCAAGATACAAGGCTTGACATCATCCCATCTCTCTCCAGCTGTCTTCTAGGCTTAACAACATGATCAGGATTTTGCTCATTCCTACATTAGGGATCTTTCTAACAAATTGTATAGTGCCTTACGATTGGCATATCTTCTCTCTTTGGGTAGGGAAACTATTTCTATCTCCTTACATAAATGAGAAAATCAAGGATCAGAAAGATTGTATAGTTTGGCTAAGGTTAGATTTCTAGGAAAAGCAAAATGCAGTTCAAACTCAGGTCTATTGGCAATCCATCCAAGGTTCTTTCCATCTCTACCAAGATTTCAAATAAAAACAGGCATGTACTGGGAAGAGCAGTCTGCTGCAGCAGTGGACCTAAAAATAGCATCTGTACCCAGGAGTGGTCCCCTGGCTTTCCACCCAAAGAATACTGAGACCCACACAGTGTTGTCAAAGTAGGCACAGTCAACATGGTTATAGTGATTCCAGGACAAATTGAAAGTAGGACAAACCAAGCCCCCTATACTAATACACACCAAAGAATGCCCGCCCCTCTTTTTCCTTCTGGTCTTACCAAAGCAAGTAGAGCAGTATGGTAGCAAAACAGAGATAGATTTGGCTCTGGCAGAGTGGGATTTCTTTTTAAAGTTCATAACTTTATTTTCAATTCTAGATTCTGTAAAATGGAATGAGTGTACCTCAGACCCGGATTTGAGTTCAGACTCCATATCCTAGTTGGACATCCTTAAGGTAGTTCATTTAGCCTTTCTCAGCCTGTTTTCTCATCTGCCAAATGAAAATGTCAATAACACCCATCCCTGGGGCTGATGTGAGAATAAAATGATGCTTATAAGGAGCATTCTTTGATGCCAAGCACATAGTATGTAGGTAATGAATGGCAGTAACTCCACACAACATAGAAAGTCCCTGCCATAGGAGGCAGTTGATGCTAGTTCTCTTCAGCTCTCCCTTTTGCCACTAGACAGGGAAAGAAAAGTCTTCCAAGTATCTTTGTAGTCTTTAAAGAGCCTTGAACATGTTCAGTTCTTAGGTATATTTTCCTAAGGATAAGAACTTCTCTGCCTTTCCTCCAAAGCACACCATCCATAAAGGGCTTGCTCTTGTCTCCACCATAAGCAATGTTCTTGATGACTTTCAAAGAGAATCAGAAAGATTTCTTTATGCTTGCTAGAGAGGGATTGCCCTCTAACCGCAATTCAGGAGAGATGTGACTCAAGAGTAATTTCTTGAAGGGACTGGCCTGCAGCCAGATGAGAAAGGGTCTGGGAGGGAGCTGAGCACAAAAATTGGAGATCAAGAAAGGACAATATACAGTGTGTCACAGATGCTGTGACAAGCAAGAGAAGTGGCATAGAAGCAGAGGAAGCACACAATATTGAAGGCAATGTTGAATTTGGAATTATTTGGATTAGCTTTATAGGAAAACAACCTGAGTGAAAGAGAAATGAGAAGAGGGGCGTACAGTCTAGGTAAGCAGTAACATGCTGCATTTGAAAATATGGGGAGTCTCTACCATAGCTCCTTCTTAAAATAGGAAGGAAAGGGAGCAAAAAGATGCTAAGGAAAGCTCCAGGAATGGTGTACAGGTCTGCAATCTCAGTGACTCACAAGGCTGAAGCAGGAGGATCATAGTTCAAGCCCAGTCTGGGCAACAACATAGCAAGATTCTGTCTCAAAATTAAAAAAAAAAAAAAAAGTGAAAAGGACTGGGGATGTAGTTCAGTCGTAGAGCACCACTAGGTTCAATCCCCAGTGTTGTTTTAAAAAAATGAGAGGGAGAGAGAGAGAGAGAGAGAGAGAGAGAGAGAGAGAGAGAGAAAGAGAAAAAGAAATAAAGGAAGAAAAGAAGCTAAGGAATGCAAATCTGTGCCATTCGGGATTCTTTGACCACAAACAACAGAAACTGGCTTTAGTTACCTAAAGTCTAAGACAGTTTATTAGAAGGATATGATCAGGTGGTTCTCAGACTCAAAGGGAATGCTGATAAAAACAAGCTTGAAAAGACTAGGAGCAGGCCAGCTTTGGGGGTCTAGGACATGGCCAGTAAGTGAGTCTCCTCAAGTCTTTATGCTGTCAGAAAAACTAGATTCTAATCATTTTATCAAGTGCCTGAGTCAGGCATCCACCTTTCTTTTTTGGCCAAGAAAGGACCCAGTAGATCCCCCTGGTGTGAGCCTTACCAGGCCCACACATCATGACTGAGAGGAAAGCAGTAAAACAGAAGCCAAGGGAGCTGAGCATGATGGCACATGCCTATAATCCCAGCAGCTCAGGAGCCTGAGGCAGGAGGATTGCAAGTTTCAAAGTCAGCCTCAGCAATTTAGTGAGGCCCTAAGCAACTTAGTGAGATCCAGTCTCAAAATAAAAAATAAAAAGGGATGGGGATGTAGCTCAGTCGTTGAGTGCCTCTGGGTTCAAACCCTGGTTAAAAAAAAGAAAATAGCTAAGGGGCTGTACCAAAAGGAAGGGAAACACTACAAAGTAGCCCCTAAACACATGGGAAATTTATACCTGACTCAGTGCCCTTGGAAGGTCTTTTTTTGTTTGTGTTTTTTGTCTTTTTGTGTTTTTGACACAGAGTCTTGCTAAGTTGCTGAGGTTGCCCTCCAATTTGGGATTCTTCTGCCTCAGCCTCCTGAGTAGCCAGGACTACATAGGACTACAGATGCATGCCACCACATTTAGTCTAGATTCTATTTTTTAGTTTTAGGTTCATAGCAAAATTGAACTGAAAGTACTGAGGTTTTATAGGAAAACAACCTGAGTGAAAGAGAAATGAGAAGAGTCCCATATGCTCCCAGACTCCATGCACACATTACATTCCCAGTTATCAACATCCTACCATCAGAGAGCTACATTTGCTACAATTCATGAACCCATGTTGATGTGTCATTAGCATCCAAAGTCCACAGTTTACATTAGGAATCACTCTTTTTTTTTTTAAAAAAAAATGTTTTTATTTATTTATTTATTTATTTAGTTTTTGGCGGACACAACATCTTTGTATGTGGTGCTGAGGATCGAACCTGAGCCACAGGCATGCCAGGCGAGTGCGCTACCGCTTGAGCCACATCCCCAGCCCTAGGGATCACTCTTGATGTTGTACATTTTATGGGCTTGGACAAATGCATAAAGACATATATCCACTATTATAGTATCATACAGCATACTTTCACTGCCATAAAAATCTGGGCTCTGCTGATTCATCTCTCCCTTCCCACTAACCCCTGGCAACCACTAATATTTTAACCGTCGCCATAGATTTACCTTTTCCAGAATGTTATATAGATAGAATCATACAATTTATAGTCTTTTCATCAGATTGACTTCATTCATTTATAATAATCATTTACACTTCTTCCATGTTGTTTCATGCTTCCACAACTCATTTCCTTTTAGCACTAAATAACATTCCATTGTTTAGATGTACCACAGTACTGTGTGTAAGGACAATGTGTAAGCACCACAAAATAAATAAATAAATAAAGCTGCTATAAACTGTACAGATTTTGGTGTGGGCATAAGCTGTCAACAACGTGGGGAAATACTAAGGAGCCTGATATCTAGATCTTATGGTAAAAATATGTTTAGTTTTATAAGAAATCTCCAATCTGTCCTCTAAAGTGGCCCTATCATTTTTGCATTCCCACCAGCAATGATTAAGAGTTCCTGAACTCCCCATCCTTACCAGATTTGGTGGTGTTAATACTCTGGATCTGAGCCATTATAATAGGTGTGGAGTAGTATCTCAGCGTTTCTCATAAGGTTCTCAGGTATGAGATAAGGTGAAGAGAGAAATAGAATCTCAAGAAAGCAGTGGGAGGCTCTGAAGACACAGATGCTGAACGATACTACCACTTTTTTTTTTTTTTTGCAGGGGTTGGTATTGTTATTGTCCAAACTTCATTATTTACCGTAGGGTAAGTCCATAGGTTACAATTACAAGGCAGACTTTTTCTGGACTTTGAACAGATATGGAATGATTGAATTGTGATAGAAAGGAGAAGTACATGCAAAGGTTATCACGGATTCTTTGATTTCATTACAAAATGTCATAGAGAGATGGCAAAAGGTACCAATGCAAGAGACCCAGATCTTGTATGATCAAGTTAACCGTAGCTTTATTAGAAGATTTGCTGTCTATGTCCATTGAAAAAGGGATTTATATACTTTAGCATAGCTTTCAAAATAATGTGTTTTCCTACTTTGGGGATATGTATTTTTTAAATTTATTATTATTATTATTTTCATGTTGGGGATCAAACCTCTGTTCTCACACATGCTAAGCACATGCTCTGTTTTACTGAGATACATCCTCAGCCCTACTTGGGGATATTTAAAAATCATATTCCCTCTATTTTTTCATCTTCACTTTTAAAAAAATGCAGTGGATGAGAACTGTGCAGTACTCATGAACACGTTGAGCCTGAAAATAAAGAACTCACAGTTCTATGATAATGTAAATTCATCCATAAAGATAAAGACATTAATGTGCCAGGTTTGGTGGTGCATGCATGTTATCCCAGTAGCTCCAGAGGCTGAGACTGGAGGATCAGGAGTTCAAAGCCAGCCTTAGCAATAGCACGGCACGAGGCAAATCAGTGAGACCCTGTCTCTAAATAGAATACAAACTAGGGCTGCGGATGTGGCTCAGTGTTTGAGTGCCCCTCAGTTCAATCCTTGTTACCAAAAAAAAAAAAAAAAAGACATTAATGTGTGTGCAGTTTCAGTCCCAAAAATTAGTGCAGGTTCTTAAGACTAGCTGTAAATTAAGAGAGGAAAAGGTGCAAGCTAAAGAAATCAAAGTGAGACTATGAACATGCCTTGAAACCACACGAATTCATATTTCTAAATGTGGGTTTAACTATGAAGGTCATAAATCTGTTGAGGATAGAGTTTACTAGGAAACTTGGGGAGCCCATTCCACATACACACCTCTCTCCCCACCCCCATTCCACTGCTCTCATTTCAGACTCAGCAGCCAGCCCAGGTGCTGGTCAGATTTAAAAGAATTTCTGCCTTGGAGATTAAAAGCCAAACTCCAATCTGGTCACCTCCCCTCTGTGCCTCCCTTTGCCAGGATACAAGAAGCTTAGTGGTCTGAGGAAGGACAAAGGAGTATTGTTAAGGGGAGCCTGGTTATGAGAAGGCTTTGCAGTTAAAAGCTTTTATGCTGCTATCTAAACCATTCTCCCCCCGGGGGACACCGTGTGCCTGTCCCAACTTCACCATATCAGTTCAAAGAGAAATTTCAGCCAGATGCGGAGATTGCAGGAGGATATCTTGGGACTTGGCAACATTAATAGCTTAAGAATTTCTATCACAATATCTCATCCAAGCCCCACTCCTTAGCCCATTAGGTACTGGGATAGGGTAGAGTGGAAAAAAATCTTTCCTTTTTGTAGACCTGAGTCAAAAGATTTCTCCCAGAGGATCTGGCTGAGAGGCAGCCTAATCCTGGGCGTCAAGGTGTGCAGATTGCATCGCAGAAGGTAGGGTACAACCTGTCTCTCTACTCTTTTTACTCTCCTTGTTCTGACCCTTCTAGAACTTGGCCACCATCAGAAAAGGCCTGAGGGGTTGATGATCCCAGGGACTCTGTCTTGTCTTGGGGAATTAGTTTGGTTGAGGTGTCCCATTAGTCCCAGATAGTATCTGAGTGTCTTCTCTTACCTAGCACTGTGTTGTTTTGAGGAACTTATTTCACTTAGCCATTAATATATCACACACTGTGCTAAGGATTAGGGTCCTATAGGAAACAGAGATGGAGAACTATGCATATGGAAGATGAGAATATTGCAAGATGGTTTGTAACAGAGCATTACTTAATGCTTCACAAGTTAAGCAAGAATGCGTTAGGCAAGCACTAGACAACTGAGCAACCCCTCAGCCCTCCAAGTGACTGCTTTTAATTCTGTACCTCTCTTACGGTAAAAATTCTGTGATTATTTGTGTTCTACAAGGGGCCTGATTCCATGGCAAGACTCTACCACATTTCATTTGTAAACTCTCTGGCTCAGAATTAACCAGTATTTGTAAGTCCATATACTTCTTTCTGTCAAAAGCCTCCTGCCCCTCTTTCTTGCCCACAGTTTAGGTCAGGGTCTACTTTCTCTTCATCCTTCTGCAAAGTATAGACATCAGGAAGGAACAGTGATGTGTTTGATGGCACTTTTTTCATATCCATGAGTAGTAATTTCAGGTAAATATTCCCAGGGAATACAGTAGCAGGTTCTGGGGTCAGGGAGAGAAGAATGGTAGGGGGTTCCAATGAGGAAATGGGCCCTTTGCGCTTTGAATCTGTGTCTGTGTTCAGAGTGGGTGGACTAAGAAGGGAACTGGTTGTTCAGGGTTCCATCTTGATTGACCCCCCCCCCCCGGTAAATGCCCTGTAGTTGAGTAATAGGGGATTAATATTCTACTGTATTCTTGGATTTATTGTTTAAATCCAAATTTGTGTTCTAGAAAGGCAGTTGGCTCAGGGGCCCCAACCCTCTGCCCTAAATGCTAATATTCCACCAAGCTGAATTGAGCTTGATGGTGCCCCAGAACTCTAGGAGTATTGGAGGAAGGGTTGTGAGGATCTCTGGTGCTACAGTTAGAAGTGTGGACAAATGTGGGTGGGTGATTAGAGAGGGCCAAAAGGGGAAGACAGAAGGAAGACAGACTCAGGACTTCCTCCTGGAGATCATTAGCCATGCTGTTCCCACCCAGTACCTTATGCATTCAGGCTCTGGACTGCACCCAGCTAGCTTCCCATTCCTCCTTACTTCAAGTGGAGAACATGATTGAAAACATCATTTCCCTGGCAGGATGGGAAATGGGCCTGGATGAGAAGTAAGGAGTTCAACTTAACTCTGTCCCCAGACTTGTGTCTGCTCCATCAAGACCTGGACAACTGCCAGCCCACAAGAACATGCTGTATAATAGGGATCCGGTAATGTTGTAGTCATAGCTTAATTGCTTTGAAGAGATAATAGGGATTCAGACAACATCAGAAGTATGGGAGTCCCCTCTGCTCTGAATGCTGGTCTCCAGCTCCCCCAGGTCCCCATTGCCATATCCTTCCCCAGTATCTTAACCAGCTAGAGGCAGGACTCAAAGGGTTGGCATTAAACTTGAGGGATGGGTGGTATGGGATACACTCTGCCTCTTGGACTGGAAGGTTGCGGCTTTATTGAGTTATCAACTTCCCTGAATCTCAACTTTCTCCCTGACTCATGAGATCAATACTTTTAAAACATTTTAATAGCTTTATTAGAAAAAATGATTCATACTCCTTGTAAAATGTTTACATAATACAGAAAAGTACAAAGCAGAAACTAAAAGTATTTATATCAAATTTCTATACCCAAAGGTAATCACTGTTAATGTTTGAGAGAAAAATATATTCTACCAATATTTCTATATATAAATATGCATAAAGTTATATCTATATACAGGTTTTTGTTTGTTTGTTTGTTTGCTAGCTTGTTTGCTTGTTTTTTTGGCACCAGGGATTGAACTCAGGGGCACTCAACTACTGAGCCACATCCAACTCAGGATCTCACTGAGTTTCTTAGGGCCTCGCTATGTTGCTGAGGCTGGCTTTGAACTTGCAATCCTCCTGCCTCAGCCTACTGAGCTGCTGGGATTACAGGCATGTGCCACCATGCCCAGCTATATAGTTTTTATATATACAGTTTTATATAAAATAAGTGATATTCTACATACTTTTCTAGAAATTATTTCACTTGACATTAAGTAATGAATACCTGTCCATGTCAATAAATATAATTCTTCATCTCAAATTTTAATGGCTGCAAAATATTTTTATTTTCTGTATGAATCATCATAATAATACACGACTTACTAGGTTCCAATTGATGTACCCTTAGGTTGTATCCTTTTTACATTTATAACACTTGCTGCTATAAATATTTGAGGGTATTCTCAACCTCTTAACGTGACTTATAAGAAATATTCAATGATGTAGCTCAAGAAAGGACAAGAATCATAAAATATACTATGTCTGTGAAAGTAGGGATTTGGAGTGGAAAAGATCTTAGAAAAATTTCCTTGATACTTACTGCTATAAAGGGCTTTCAGTCTTATGCACGTTACTACATATGTCTATTACTATTCCACTGGCTTGAGTGGCAAATATATTTGAGGAAACTTATTTTAAGTATTGCAGTGGCTTTATTTCAATACTAAAAATGTTGCTTCCCCCCCCCAAAAAAAATACATTTTTTCCCAGGAGTGTATTTTGTATATATAAAATACAAGACCCTTGTGGCCAGGAAATTTGTACATTCAGAAGTCATCCGAGAGTTTCCCCAGTGGACAATGGGGCAACATGTTTGGAAGGAGCAGGTACCTTGTGTGACCTCCAGAACAATGCCTCCTGGAGTTCATTCCTAGGAATCAGTCTGTTCTGCTCCACCCCTAGCCTCCTTACTTGTGTTTTAGATTCCTTTGGGCTGGCCCACTCTATAAAGAAAATAGACTAGTATTCCTCTTCTGGATGGGGCCTAGAAATGCAGAAATTCTTTTCTGAAAAGTGCACTGTTCATGCTGGGCACAGTGGCACATGCCTGTAATCCCAGCAGTTTAGGAGGCTAAAGCAGGAGGATCTCAAGTTCAAAGCCAGCCTCAGCAAAAGCAAGGTGTTAAGCAACTCAGTGAGACCCTGTCTCTAAATAAAATATAAAATAGGGCTGGGATATGGCTCAGTGGTTGGGTGTCCCTGAGTTCAATCCACAGTACCAAAAAAATTTTTTAAAGTACACTGTTCAGACCAGCTCTCTGAAAACTCTAAAGCTCACTTCCACCTGAGCAAAGCCCCTGATACAGTGCTGGAGTAAAGCAGTCTGGTTCCGGCTCAGCGCCCCGTCAGTTAACCTGGCAGAGAAATAATCCTTAATGTGCAGCTTGGACTTTGTGCAGAGAAATCTCTTCCTGTTCCCTACCTGTGTAACATGGCTAGGTGACACATCTACCTGGATCAGTTCCCAGCTGATGGTTGGGGCATGCTGTTTTAGGTCCTGTGCTTTCCAAATAGAAGGAGGTACACATTGCTTGGAATCAGGTGCCAGGAGCTAGGAAGCCAGTGGATATTCTTTTTATCTTTCCCTACTTCACCCTAGTCTTTTTCTGGGAGTACTAGGGATCGAACCTAGGGCCTCTCACATGCTCTACCACTGAGCAATCCTCCACCATACCCTATACTTTTAATACCACTTTTTCCTGTCCCTTTGCCTGAAACTATACAAAATTGAACAGGAAGGATATCTATAGCTAAAGTCTCCATTTTAAGCAGAGCTGAAGCCCCACTAACCACCACATTTTGAGATGACCAAAGCATGCAGTGGTCAGATCAGAAGGGAATGGATCTGGCCCTAGGTATGACTGGGAGTCAAGGCTGGGGTTCAGGGTCCTTCAAGAAATCACACTAGTCATCCTGCCACTAGATGGTGCTGAGAGATAGCCTCCCATCTCTTGACAGATCATACCCAGAACTTTGAGAGGGAAGACAGGTTAAATCATCTGAACTAACCCCCCTTCACAAAGAGGAGTAGGGTTTTCTCTTTAAAACCCCAAGCCTGAGCACAATGAACAGGAAGTACAAGGTGAAATCCTGCTGATCAGAGGAAATAGCAGACCAGTTGGCTTGAGGCTAAGACATGGTAGGGCTGCCATGGCCAGGGTCTCTCATTCTGTCCATGTGTGTCACATCTTCCCTTTTCTGTGAATCCTGGGGCACCTGGTCCACTCTGACTGCAACCACTCAACCTGCAAGGTGCCATGCAGGGCATGCAGGCATGCCTGAAGCTAAAACCTGAAACACGACTGCTAAAAACATGGTCTGTGGAGACGGGCGGAGCAGGGTTTGAGTCTCGGCTTGGCTTACTTGCTGCCTGAGCATTGCCATGTCACTAAGCTTCTGAAAGCCTTGGTCTATTCATTTATAAAAAGGAGATAAAAATAGCTTTACACCCAGAGATTGTGAAAATTAATATCAGTCCTCATACAATGTTTTTCTTTTTTCTCTGTCTCTTTCATGTTCTTATTCTTGCTTTATATTTCCTTCTACAATGTTTAACAGGTACCTAGAACTTAGCTGGCCCTCAATAAATATTGGCTTTAGATGTTTTCTTTTTCAATGAGAAAATTAGAGAGAGTCTACTTATTCTCAGAGTCCTGGAACAGCTGGCTGTGTCCTAGGTATGTTTGGTGAAGTGGCCTCTGTTCCCATCTGGCAATTCTCACACCAGCCAAAGATGTGCTCCCACCGTGGTTGCTCTCCCTTTTCCAGGTCAGAGCACTAGTGACGTGTCCATCAGCTCTTTACCCACATACTGAGGAAAGCAGCCATGAAGGATCCACTCCTGTTTCACAGCTGAACATACAGAGGCACAAGAACCTGCTGAGACCATCCTCAGATCACAAGAGGTAGCTGAGCAAGAACCTACACAGCCCTGTGTGTAGGACCCCACCCCAGACCATAGGCCCCTTATGGTCAAGGAAAACTGTTGCTCAGAGGAAGGGAGGACAAACAGCATGAAGAGGGCCTCTGAGGTCCAGCTGCCCTGGACTGAGTCCTTACTCCTCCACACCCCCGCTCTCCTACATCCTTGCCCACAGTGGACATCCAACAAATGTGTTGAAGTATGATAGCTGAGCCCTAGCTTGCCAGCCCCTCACACTCTTAGCTCAACCATGTGATAAGCTAGTGGGGCTCAAGTAGAGACTTGACTGGGGATGAGGTAGGGATGGAAGAAAGGGAGGGTAGGGATGTGTTGTGTTGGGAGTTGAACCTGGGGAGGGAGGCTCTACCACTGAGCTACATCCCCAGCCTTTTTTAAAATTTTGAGAATGTCTAAGTTGCTGTGGCTGGCTTCGAACTTGCGATCCTCCTCCCTCAGCCTCCCAAGTTGCTAGGATTACAGGCATGCGCCACTGTGCCCAACTACAAAGACTTTTTTCTCTCAGCTTAGGTTTGTCACCAGCTGAAGACGTAACAATAATGGCTAGCATCTATTGAGTACTTATTAAGTGCCCAAACTGAACTAAGTTCCAGAGCTGCAGTTTGAACTCTGGAAGTGGGTCCCCAGAGGCCACAGACTGTCACCTTGAAAACCCACATGGCAGGTGTTGCCACATGTGTGTCACAGAGAAGGAACCAAAGGCCACTGCCAGCTCCCTGACTGGGCAAGTTCCCTTGGTTTTTTACAACCCCAGAGTCTCCTCACACTGGCCTCCCAGGCTTCTGGAGAACCTGCCACTGACTTGGACCTGGTCCCTGCCCAGTCCTTCCCTCCCCCAGTTGATGCAAGCAGCCATGATTTTAATCTCTGATGGAGAAATAAGACAGCTGGCCTAAAACCATGATGTTGCAAGCTCTAAAAGATCTAGAATTCCAGGTGGAGGGCTGGATTTACCTGGACCCACTGCCCCAGGTCTACCAGCTCCAACCCAGCTTCCCCTTCTCCCTCTCTCTCCTGTCCCCACCTGAGCGACCTTTGTCTACCTCTGTCTCTTGCCTGGGGAGCCCAAGGCGGCACTGCACAGATCATTTTGTATTGATATATGCTGTGATTACATGAGTTCTACCCTGCGTTCCCCTCTGGCGCTGTTGTTCTCCAAGAAGATGACTGAAGTGTCACAAAAAATATGATTATGGCATACTGGTCAATACAGATTCCCTATAGGTCCTAAGGGGCACAAAATCAACCCCCCTCCCCAGGTCTGCTAATCTGAATGGCCAGGGTTGGGGCCTGGAATCTGTATTTTCTTTTCTTTTCTTTTTTTTTTTTTTTGTACCAGAGACTGAACCCAGGGGCACTTAAACACTGATCCACATCCCTGGCCCTTTTTAAATGTTTTGTTTAGAGACAGGGTCTCACTGAGTTACTTAGGACCTCGATAATTTGCTGAGGCTGGCTTTGAGCTTGTCATCCTCTTGCCTCAGCCTCCTGAGCTGCTGGGTTTACAGGTATGCACCCCTGTGCCCGCTGGAATCTATATTTTCAATCAGCACCCTCAGGGTTTTATGACATGGGGTTAGATTGCAATGGCTGTCTGTCTCCTTACTGGAATCCTTCTTGACCAGGCAGACCCTCCTTCCATCCCTCTCCTCTTTGTAACCTTCTAATTCCATAATCTTTGGGCACCTCATTTGTCTCTTCATGCCTTTATACCTTCAAGATCCCTTCTCATTTAATAACCATTACTGGGTATCTATAATATACCAGGCACTGGGGCAGTCATTTTATCTCTACCTTTTAAAGAATTCTGATTCCTGTTTAACAGAGGAAAACCCCTTGCCTTCCCCATTCTCTGCCTAGCTCTCTCTAGCTCCACAGCTGCAATGTATGGATCATTTGCAGTTCATACATGTGGTCACTGCACCAATTCCATATCCAGCCCCCCCTCACTGGCCCTGGTGTCCCCTACTGGGAAGCTAGGATTCCAGGGCAGGCATGTATGGCTCTAAAGCCTATGCCTTAGTAAGTAGTATCCAGTGCCAACAGGTCTGAAATATAGTAAATGCTCAATAAATTTGTGTTTGTGAGTAACTAAATGAATAAATGGAAAAAGAGTGAATGACGAAAGTTAGGACACCTTCTCCCACCTATCCTCAAAACACACACACACACACACACACACACACACACACGATTCTATCTCTGGGTTCTCAGTTTCCTACCTTGTACTTCTCTGCATGTCCAAGCATTGCCTTCCTGGCCCTACTGAGATGGTGACCCGAGATTCTCTGATCCGACCCATGTGTTACCCTGGCTGCCCCCAGAGATTCAGCATTAAATAACCTCCTGAGGACTTCTCTGAGACCCAAGGGTAGCCAAGCTCTGCCCGTGGCTCTGAGGCAGAGGTTGGAACGGGATTTGTCCCAGGATTCCTGGGAGTCTGAGATCCCTCTCCCTTCTCCTCCCTTTTCTTCTCCCCACTCCTCCCCTTTCTTCTTCCAACAGAACCAGGCTCTGAAAGGAGAAGGAAGGCTACTTTGATTTGCGAGGGTTTGGTGAAGCAGGAGGAGTCTTCATAGACCAGAGCCCTGCTCAGAGGAAACACGAGGGCTGGGGAGTGGAGTCTCATGGAATATCATCAAATATTTCACCAGTTCTCTCTGGAGTTATTCATATCTCTCCAGCCACCTGACTATTTATTGCAATGTTGCAACAAAGGGTGCTCCTTGAGAGCAGATATCGGGTTCTTGACAATCTTTATGTTTCCCAGTCACCTAGGAGAATATTCTGGTAAATATTAGACCTCTAGCAAATATTTGTTCAAAGACTGAATGACAAAAGTTATCATTTATAGCTCATCTGCTACATGCCAGACACCACATTATCTCATTTAGTTCTTTCAACAACCCTAAGTAGCAAGAATTATTACTATCACCAGTTTACAAATTACGTATTAAGAAAATTTAAGCAACTGTCTCAAGGTCACATCACAATCTATGTGATGAAGCTGGGACTTGAACTGAGGTCTGGCTAGTTCCTTGGTTCCCTTTCTTTCCTTCAGTGCTGTCCACAAAACCAGACCAGACTAGGATGCTGCTATATTGACTCTGTAGGAATTTATTTATTTTTTAACGTTCCAGCTTAAGCCGTGTGTGTGTGTGTGTGTGTGTGTGTGTGTGTGTGTATAAACTGATTCCTCCTCTAACCCCTAGAGTGGTGAGTTAGCATCTGAAGTGGCCTAATCAGAAATCTGCTCTCCAGAGCTTGGTTACATAAGCACTTCAAAGGCCATCATCTATACCCGAGAGCTTAACATGCTTGAGAGATACTAGAAATAAACTTTCATTGGTGAAATAAGTGGTTTCCACAATATGGAGTTGGCCAGGGAGATTATCTGGGTTCTACTGCCCTGGAAGAATAAAGTTGAAGAATTGGACCAATATAAGCACATTTGGCAGAATTTGGCCTTAGACTTAAATTTTTAATATCCCACCTGTAGGAGGTAAGAGGAGAGAAAACAAATGGCCTTCACTCACCTTTCATTTCCTGTAACTGCTAATGAAAGAACTATATTATCACCAAAGGGCCAGATTGGTTCAGACCTGTTGGCACTGGATGCCTCATCCCCCTCTCACAAGAGCACTCCAACTGATCCTTTTACCAGAGCAGTAAGGACATTCTTCCCATCTCTCTGATCTCCATTGGCAGGTCACTTGTAATAAGCTAACATCCAACAGAAATGAGCTTCAGGTGTGGTGGTGAATACCATTTCTCCATGGATCCTTTGAAGGCTCTGGGGGCCTTTCCAACAGATGTCTGAGGTCCCCGGCACTCACCCCAACTGTACCTGTTGTCCTCCATCTCCTACCACAGCATCAACCAAAGATGGTACTCAAGATGCCTTTTTCTTTATTTTGACTTTGCAAGTTCCCTCTCTGCTGTGGTGACTCCCTCATAATCCTGTCTTTACCTCCAACTCTTTTTTTTTTTAAAGAGAGAGAGAGAGAGAGAGAGAGGGAGAATTTTTAAATATTTATTTATTTATTTATTAGTTTTCGGTGGACACAACATCTTTATTTTTATGTGGTGCTGAGAATTGAACCCAGCACCCCTCAAATGCCAGGTGAGCGTGCTACCACTTGAGCCACATCCCCAGCCCCTATCTCCAACTCTTAAATGTTCTGCCCTCAAGGGTAGCTACCTTAGGACATAATTTTTCCATTTTAAAAGACAAAGCAGGCAGGAAGCAAGGAGGTGGTTTTTTCCAGCTCAATGAATGAAAGGAAGAGAGGGAATAAGAGAGGAACATCAATGTCAGTTGATGTTATTGTCTCAATATGGCCAGTAGTCTCAGTTTCATGGAAATCTTATATGAAATGTGCTTTAACACAGTGTCTGAGCCAGGAACTGTGGTGCATGCCTGTAAATCTCAGCAATTTGGGAGGCTGAGGCAGGAGGATTACAAGTTTGAGGACAGCCTTGGCAATTTAGTGAGACCCTGTCTTAAAATAAAAAATGAAAATGGCTGGGGAAGTAGTTCAGTGGTAGAGCACCCTTGGGTTGGATCTCCAGACCAAATAAATAATAAATCTAAAGACTCTTAATTCCAGGGTTAAGTTAGAGGTGGGCTAGTTTAGAGGTCCACAGGGATGAATACTTGGGGTGCACTGGTGGTGGGGGGCTGTAATTGAGGGTTCCCCAGACCTTTCTAGTGCCAGAATGGCTGCCTCTGCTGATTACAGATCAACAACGGGGGAGGTAGCCAGAGGACCTTGGGAGGGAGGCAGGCAGAACATTTCTGGGATGCCATTATGGAGTAGCTGGAGTCAGGCAGAGGGGGCAACCTCAGCAAAGAAGGCTGGTGGAATAGAATATTCTTCAAGTGTCCCTGCTGGCCTTGTTATGCCAGGGTCCAGGCTGTGGACCTCTGGAGTCTCTCTCCCTGTGGAGCAGAAAAGGAGACAAGCCCATTCTCCTGCAGACATCCATTCACTCTGGTGAGGACCAGGCAGGGACTAACGCTACAAAACACCACCATAGAGGATATTATTGGAACTACTGGGGAAATTTGAATATGGCCCATGTAGTATGTGATAGGATTATATCAATATTAAAATTTCTGAATATGATAATATGATAATATTAGGGGATCATCCCTGTTCCTAGGAGATACATGCTGAAATAGAGGTAAAGGATTATGATGTGTATAACTAACTCTCAAATAGTTCAGGGATATATATATATATATATATATATATATATATATATACACACACACACACACACATACATACACACACACATATATATGTATATGTATGTATATATATATATCCCTTTTACAAGTATATATATATATATTTGCATATATACAGATATGTAAAAGTAAATGTGGCAAAATGTTAAAAATTGGTAAATCTCAATGAGGGTACATAAGTATTTAATGTACCATTTTTGCAACTTCTATAAGTTTGAAATTTTCAAATAAAAAAAGGAAACTGCCTAGAGTAGTATCACATGCCTGAAATCCCAGGGACTTGGGAGGCTAAGAGGATCACAATTTTGAGACTAACCTCAGCAATTTAGGGAGCCTTAAGGAACTTAGCGAGACCCTGTCTCAAAATTAAAAATAAAAAGGGTTGTGGATGTAGCTCAGAGGTAAAGCACTGCTAGGTTCAATCTCCAGTACCAAAACAAAACAAAACAAAAAACAAAACAAAACAAAACAAAACAACTGACTGGGGAAAAAAAAAAAAGATAAGGAAACTGAGTCCCAGAATGAGTAAGGTATTTGCCCAAGTTTACAGAGCTGAGATAAAAAGAGCTCAAAGCAAGGAGGAAGTCACATGGTGGACTCTCTGGCTTTCTTGAATCTTCCTATGGGCTAATACTGTTTACAACCCTTCACATACACTAATTCATCTAATGTTCCCTTTTGAAAAGTTTGTGCTTTATGATAAATCACTTCATTGGCACAGGTTGGAGGGAACAAACAGGATCTGGAACATGTTGATAGATGTGTGAATTGGTGCAGGTTTTTTTGAGGGCCATTCGGCAGCACTTATTGTAATTTAAAATTTATGTTATGTTTAGAGCCAGTGATTTCACTTCTAAGTATTAAACCAAAAAGAATGTCATATACATGACCAGGAAGTGTGTACAAAGGTGTTCATCATAGCAAGGTATATAAAAGCCTAAAAGTTGGAAACATCTTAAATATTCTTCATTAGAAATATTAGGAAACCATCAAAAAAACAAGGCAGCTCTTACAGTGCTACCCTTATAGCCAACAGATGATAATGATGAGGGGACAAAAAACAAGGGCTGCTTCTTCCTGAGTGTTAAAAGGTGAATGTGAATACATAAATATATTCATATACACGAATGTTTTATATACACACAAATATGGAATACACATCCACACACACATATAAATACAAAATACTTAGGTACACATAAAATATCTTATGTGTACAAAAACAAAAACAGTAGCCTTGCTGGAAAGGGGTGATCTGAGAGACAAGGGACAAGATAGAAGAAAGACTTTTTCTTTTTTAGCCTTCTGTATTATTTGAAATTCATACTATGTGCAAAGCTAAAAAAATGAATGAATCTCCCCTTCCCCAAATCCACAGGACTTGCTTTTCAGCTGAAGCAAATTCTTAACTGTTGAAGGGGACAGCAGAGGACATTCTCCCCACAAAATAGGGCCTTGATCTATCTCAATAAAGCCATTTGCAAGTTCACCCTTCTGAGTCCTGTTGGCCCAGTTTGACAACTTTCCTTGGTATTTGGACTCTCAAAATCGTGCGTGAGAATGGCCTGCGCTGCTTGTTTCTTGGGCAATTCACCAGTCCCACCCCTGGGGATTCACATTCAAACCTGGGGTGGGGCCAGGGACTTTTCACTAATGCCTTTTCACTTTCTTCCACTTGGAGAAACAGGTCCTGGTGGTGTTTGCTTCTGTTCAGGCCTTGCTGAGATACAGTCTACAGGGTTGGGGAAGAAAACTCTGTGGGTTTTGTTGTTTGTTTTGTTGGTGCTGGGGATGGAGCCCAGGGGTTGTGCATGCTAAGCATGCGCTCTACCTCTGAAGTACACCCCAAGCCAAGACAGCTGTTCTTTCGTTCGTTTCCATTTTCCTCATCCCATACCCACCTAAATAAATATTAGTGTCCAGATCCATCTGGGTATGGGATCATATAACTGAAGGACTGCAAATGCCTGAGGGATCAAGTCTCATTGATTGAGTGTCCTGCTTGCCTTTCTCCTTTAAAATAAATAACGTACGTGAGCGATTAAGTTACCCTCCGGGCTGTGGTGACTTGCTTTCTATCTCTTTCTCTAAACTACAAATCAGGAGGCAGACCATTGGAAATTAGGACTTCTGTTCCATATATCCGGGCGTAACATTCTCACAGGTGGCCAGACAAACGCTGGAACCTTCTTCGGGGGAGGGTCAGGTCTTGTCCCCAGTCCTGCGAGAGTCCCACTCTATCTGGGGGCGGAGCACACCTTGCAGGAGCTGGCGTGGCCCCCACAGGGAGCTCGGG
>NW_025999900.1:6545275-6551410 GCF_001458135.2 Marmota marmota marmota
CCGCGACCCCTGCTGCTGGGGAGCGGAGACCCGGCAGCCGCTCGGGACTCCGGCGAGAGTGACGCAAGGTCAGCGGCGGCAACGCGCCCAGGGCGCCCGAGTGCCGGAGGTCCGGCGCCGACGCCCGCCGGCCACCTGAAGGTGAGGCTTGGCGCTCCCTGGCCAGGAACGGGCTGGGGTGTGCGGACCCGGGAGGGCGGTTGGCCGGGCGGAGGGGACCTGCTCCCCACGACCGGGACTGCGATTCCGGAGCAGGTGCCTCCCCACCTGGAAGCGAACTCCCAGCGGCGGGCTGCGCTGGGAGCCGCGGGTCAGGTTTGGAGAGCCAGGAGCCCCTGGAGAGCCGCGCCGCAAGGCCAGAGCTAGCCCTCCTTGGAGGACCTGTAGTTTGGGACCGGCTCGATCCAGTTGCTCCTGGGAAGGGCCCTCCGGACGTACGTGCAGGCATCAATCTACCTTGTCGGTTGGTGCTCAGCGCGCTTTCGCCTCCCTCCCTACCCCCGGATCCCCTCCCCTCCCCACCTCTTTTTAGGCTATTTCTAATGTGATTCTGGATGTTCTCTTGGGGGTCAGGTTCAACTCCTGGGGGCAGGTCAGCCAAGCAGAAAAGAAAACAGGCTGGGCGCCCAGTTACATCAAGGGCTTTGTATCCTAGGCGTCTTTGTAATCAGTCCCCAGGGATCAGGGGGCCTTTGGGGTGACAGGCAGTTGAAGATCTTCAACTGGAAGTAGAATCCTCTCGCTGTTGTATTGCTCCCCACCAGCTATCCCCTCCATAAGCTTTCACCAGGAACTTTCCAACAATATTGGTTCCAGGAAGACACTTGAAAAATCATTGAAACAGTTCTCAGTGAGACAGTCGACAGGTCCATCATCAAATTTGTTGGATTCTTCTATGCCAGACATGTATGGCAGTGATACTTTATAGATCATTTATTGCAGTGTTGCTGCATATTATTATCCCCACTTCATAAAAGAGAAAACTAGGACTCAGAAGTAAATTATGACTTGCCCAAGGTCATACAACTAGAGTGGAAGAAGCAAGACTTAGACCTAAGCCTTCTAAATTCCAAATATGAGGATTGGTTAACTATCCATTGTCCTCCCTCTGGGCTACAGAGGGAACTGCCCAGAGCTGGGTTATGGTAGGGTGCATCCTGTTGTCCCAAGCACATTTAAACTAATATCTGAGCTGAAAAAAAAAATGTGCCCAAGTGTGCCCCTTCTGCCCTCTTCAGAAGTCACCTCTTCAGGAAAGAAGTGTGTCCCTCCAGTTAATGTTCCACTCCCCCAAGGTGCTTTCTTCTTTGCTATTCTCCTTATCTCTAGGCTATTTCTAATGTGATTGTGGATGTTCTCTTGGGAGTCAGGTTTGACTCCTGGGGGCAGGTCAGCCAAGCAGAAAAGAAAACCTCTGTGCTCCATAGAGGTTGGAGAATGCTTTATTGAGGTGAATGTTAAGGTGCTGGGATTCCCTCATGCTTGCTTTGGGTGACTTCACAGAAGGCTGTGCTGAACCACCATCCTGTGTTCTCTGGTAAGCCTAGCTGTGCCTTCTTGCCCTTTCAAAAGCTAGTTCAGGCTATATTAGGAGGCAGAGGCAGGATAGCAAGTTCAAGGCCAGCCTTAGCAGCTTAATTAGATCCTGTTTCAAAATTTTAAAGAAGGCCTCAGGTTTTTAGCTCAGTGGTTCAGGCCCCAGTACTGGGGGAAAAAGAAAGAAAGAAAAAAAGAGAGAAGAGAAGAGACACAGAGAAAGAAAACAAGCTAGTTCGAACTGCCCTCTTCTGTGGGGAAACAGGCACTTATTGCTGGCTGAGGTATGAATTAGGATAGCCTCAAGGGAGGGCACTTTGGACTATCTGGCAATTTAAAATGCACATCACTTAACCCTACAATTTCATTTCTGGGACTGCCCTTTAAGATATACCCTGATGTATATGAAATGATGCATATTCATTGAATATTCAATACAGCATTGTTTATTTTAGTAAAAGGTTGGAAACAACCCAAGTGACTATCAATAAAGGATCCTTAAAGAAGATCATGTAATAGCTATCCAGTAGAATACATTAAAGCTGTCGTGCAGTATGGAAGAAGAATGTGGCAGAGATGTATATTAATATATGAAGACTTCAGAGTTATATTGTTAAGTATGGTGTGTATAGTGTGGCACCATTTGTGTGTGCAGAATGTACATGAATGTTTGCATATGTCCTGGATCTCCCTGAAAGAACACAAAACACCCTAACAATAGTTGCCTCTGGGGAGAACTATGGCTGAAGTATAGGGGTGGGAAGGAGTCTTATTTTGAAGCTTATATCATTTTGTTCAATCTTCAAAAACAAATAGATAAGATAATTTTTAAAAGGAACATGACCTCCTCTCTGAGGTGGTGCTGGTAGGGAGCACATCTATGAGTCACATCTTGTACATTCAGGGCCCAGCTGGCTTGCCTTGTATTTGTTGATAGTAACAATAGCTGTCACTGAATGCTTACTAGAGATAGAGACCAGGCTTTTGTAGTGTCTTCTTTAATTCTTTTGTTGTTGTGCTGGGGATTGAACCCGTGGCTTTGTGCACGTAAGGCAAGTCCTCTACCAACTGTGCTGTATCCTCCGTCTCCTTTAATTCTTAAGGGAATCCTGCATGATGTAATCTTTGAGGTTGCCTTTTTTCCACCTGGTGCTAAAGATGGAACCCAGGGCCTCATGCATACTAGGCAAGTGCTGTCCCACTGACCTTCACCCCTGACCTCGAAATTGTGCCCCGCTATCATGGTGCTGGGGATTGAACCCAAAGCCTCTTGCATGCTAGGCAAGTACTCTATCACTGAGCTACTCCTGGCTCTTTTTATTTTGAGACACATTCTCCCTAGCTACCCAGACAGTCCTCAAACTTGAAATCCTCCTGTCTCAGCCTCCTGAGTAGCTGGGGTTACAGGTGTGTACTCCCATACCAGTTTTGAAATTGCCATTTTTAAAGATTAGGAAAGTGGTTAAATGTAGACAATTTTATATGATTCGACCTAATATTATTGCCTTCATTTAAAAAATTGCCCTCAATTTCAAAATGGAACTGAGGCTCACAGAAGGTGAGTAAATGATTTAGGGTGACAGAATTTAATGCCTAAGCCAACATTCAAACTCAGGCCTGTTTGGCGCCAGACAGGGATCTTAAGAACTATGCTCTGTTTCTGTACTGTTTTTTGTTATTGAGGACCTAGTTGTATTGTCCCTGTCTTATGTTATCAGATCCCCAGTTCCTGGGACATGCTCACCTTCTTCTGTCTCCATCAAGGTTGTGTGTGTGGAATGTGATGCTCACACCCAGTAGAGGCAGGATGCATGTTGTTGACTTGATCCGGTGACAGTGCTGAGATCAAAGGGGTCGTTATATGTCTGCTCACACCCTCCCCCAGCTTCATCCCAGAAGGAAGCACAAAGTTCTTCCTTTCCCATAGTTGGGCAGGTGGTTAGCCTAGTCTAGCACAGCAATTTTGAGAAGATAGTGATAGCTCATCCTAGCCAGTGGAAGTCACAAAAGGTCCTTGCACTGGGAGTAAACCATAGTGAGATGACATGAGGGAGCCCAATGGAAATTGTACAGAAGCCCATTATTATTTTTCTTTCTTTTTTTTTTTGATACTGGGGATTGAACTCAGGGGCACCTCACTGAGCCACATCCCTGCCCCATGTTGTATTTCATTTAGAGACAGGGTCTCACTGAGTTGCTTAGTGCCTCGCTTTTGCTGAGGCTGGCTTTAACGCATGGTCCTCCTGCCACAGCCTCCCGAGGGACTGGGATTTCAGTCATGTGCCATGGCACCCATTATCTTTTTTTGGTACCAGGGATTGAACCCAGGGGTACTTAACCACTGAGCCACATCCCCAGCCCATTTTTTATGCTTAGGGCCTTGCTGAGTTGCTGACTCTGGCCTCCAACTTGTGAACCTCCTATCCTAGCCTCTGAGCTGATGGGATGACAGTTGCATGCCACCATGCCTGGCTAGAAGCCCATTATCTTCTGATACTTCCTATACCTTCTAAGGAAGCAATTTGCTGTCCTGTGCCTGCAGTGACTTCTGACCTCTTTCTTTTAGGCTCCTGTGTTGATTGATTCCCTTTGTAGGGAGATACCATGGCAACAGACTTAAGGTTTCCAAGCCAGAGGATCTTTATTCTATGTCCTCAAGCTTGCACATGGTATTAACAAAAGTTGGTTGCATTACATTTAATCTCTTCGTTTTGTCAGTTTCCAGTCAAATCCCAAAACTTGCCAGAGAGATCCCAGGTCAAGTTTGTGTTTTCTCTGATATCGGCCCTGAGTATAAAGTCACTCTCTGTGACTTTTTCCCACTACTTGTCTTACCCAGAAGGCTTTGACCTCTGTGGCATTTTGAACCAGGACTGAAAGATTTGGGGGAGCTTCAAAACAGTTATCAAGACCATGACAATCATTTGACCCACCTGCCAAGCTTTTTAGCATTCTGGGCTAAAAAGCTAATGGAATCAAGGGAACTGGATTTCACAGGAGTGGCCATGAGCTTATGATAATTGTTGCTGGGTGGGGAGCACCCAGGGATTTATCTTACTACTACTTCTTATGTATGTTGCAAATTTCCAACATAACAAAAGGAAAACAACAACTGAGCTGGGTTTTGTATCCAGTTCACTTCTCCTTTTTATTTTCCCATCTGTTTTCCCCCTTAGTGCTGGAGATCAAACCTATGCTAGGCAAGCTTTCTCCCACTGGCTATCTAATTTTGCCATTAATGATGTATTTGTGTTAGGCAATCCTGGTAGCACGAGATGTCTATGAACATCCTGATGGAAAGAGAATTCTAGATATTGGGAGATCAGGATTCTTGACCCATCTCCACTACCCACCGTTTAGTTCTGGGTCTCTAAACCAGTCACACATGTGATGATTTATCTAATCTGTTCATTGTCAATGTATTTGCACTTGTTCTCTGTGTCAGAGATACAAGTGTATGCACTTGTTGCGATGCCTTGAAAAGTTAAGAATGATTTCTGCAGAATTTATTGCTACTGATTCTTGAATTTCTTTATGGGAAATACAGATGCAAGGTGACTTAGCAGACGAGGTCTAACTCACTGGTATCTTCCCTGAACATCCCTTGTTTTATAGCTGTTATTGACCACCTGCCTCTGCCGGAAGAGCCTCCAGGCCTTGGGCTTGGCAGCAGGCACCTTACTCCAGATCTGTTTCCAAACCTCTTGGCTCTCCTCACATGCCAAGGCAAGCCTAGCACGAGTCTCAGCCTTCTCGGGAACTTGCCAGCATCCCCAAAGCAGCGAGAAGATTAATCAGACCACTTGGTACTCCTAAACCATGTCATGGAGGTGTTTGCTTGATTAGAGAAAGCACTCCCTAAAGTCTGGATGTAATCTCAGACTTCAAGGGTATGTGGAGACCAGTGATATTTTATTTCCAGAGTCCCCAGAGACTTTGGTAATTTGGGTTTTCCCTCTCTCCTTAGAATCTAAGTAGTAGTTCTGAAAATCAACAAGAGGGATTTAAAATTAATCAGACTCCTTCAGCTACACAGAAGTTTAAGCTCCTCAACCCTTGGTTTTACTTGGGTGCTTTGATTGGTTGTTCTCAGCCCTGGGCTAGGTTGCAAGACTCCCAAATCCTAGTCTCACATCTGCCACTTTTTTGTTCATAGGAAGGAAAGCAAAATCCCCCTAAAGGACAAAGAAAATCAAACATGAAGTCTCCCAGCCTTCCCTGGAGGCCCTCCAAGATTCTGTTTTGTCTTCTCAGCTGTGATCTTAGCTCAGAGAAGGTCATGTTTTGTTTTTGTCTTTTGTCTTCCTGCCCGTTCCAGTTGGTCCCAGTCTTTTGAGGTGGGGATTGCTGGGAGGTCACAATGTGCCATTGTTTGGGATGACAGTTCTAGGAGAGCAGGGCTGAGGTCCTGTGTCCAGTATTCTGAGAAGCCGACAACCACAAGAATCAGACATTAGGCCCATCAGTGGTGTAATTGTTGAGTTCTTCTCTCCAGGTCTACTGACCCTATTTTTTCTTGAATTTTTTTTTTTTTTTTTTTTTTTCCAGTTATGATGGACACAATACCCTTTTAATAAATTAATTTATTTTTTTATGTGG
>NW_025999900.1:6551435-6609936 GCF_001458135.2 Marmota marmota marmota
TCTTACTGACCTATTTTTCTTTGAACCTTTTTTTTTTTTTTTTTTAGTTTTAGATGGACACAATACCTTTAATAAATTAATTTATTTTTATGTGGTGCTAGGATCAAGCTCAGTACCTCACGTGTACTAGGCAAGAGCTCTACACTGAGCTACAACTCCAGCCCCTGGCCCTATTTTTTCAAGGAAAAGTGCGGACACATTAAGTGTCTATGCTTATGAAAATTGTGTTGGCAGAATATTTGAGGCCAGGATGCTTTGGAGAATCTGGGATATAGGTTCACCTTAGTGTTAAGGGCTATGAAAGATTTTATAAATTGTTTCTCTTATTCTTAACAACTTACTTCACTCCAAAATCAGAATTCTTTCATCTTCTCACCCCTGCTGTGCTGGAGATTGAACCAAGGGCCTCATAAAGCTAGGCAAGCACATTACCAAGGAGCCACATCCCCAGTCTCTTTCCACTTTTTGGATGTGTTAAGAGCACTGTGGCTGAGAACAAGGACTTTAGAACCAGAATCCCACCCCAGTATTTACTAGCTGTAGAACTGTCCATTTTAGTTACTTAGCCTCTCTGTCCCTCAGTGTCTTCTCATAAATGATAGCTGTTTATAGTATGTAATGGGAGAAAGGTACTCATGAAAAGTCAGGTGTAAGAGAAGAAATATTGGTGATTTACCACCAAAGAGACAAACTGTTGCTCGAGGTAATTTTTGGCAACAGCACAGGAGGTGGCTGGGTTTTCTTAGCCTGGGTTTTCTGAAGTCCTGAGGTTTCTGAGGAAGGAAAAGGGGATTTAAAAACACAGTATATTTTTATTATGGAAAATTCCAGGTGTATAGTCAAGTAGAGAGACCAGTATGAAGAACTGCCATAAACCTATCAACCAGCTTTAAAAATTATAATATTTTGGGGTTGGGGATGTATTTTAGTGTAGAACACTTGCCTAGCGTGCATGAGCCCCTGGGTTCTGTCACCAGCACTGCCCTTTTCCCAAAGTCAACATCTTAATAGATCTTATAAATCTCCTTTTCCTTACCCCTTGCCATGGAGTATTTTGAAGCAAATCCCAGACATGATATCATTTCACCTGTAAATCATATGTATCTCAAATAGATGAAAAATTTTTAAAGATTATCAACCTAAAAAATTAGCACTCATTCTTTAAAATGAGCTAATACTAGGGTGACCATATGTCATGGTTTGGGGCAGACCAAATTTATGCTGTTGTCAAAAATAATTATTAACAATGCCCTAAAAGGGGGATTTGCAGATCCTGGTGGTTGGTTATGCCTTCTAGCCTTCTCTCCTGCCAGCTTACTATGCCTCTATCTCTTCTCTCATGTAGATTCATACATGCCTCTTCCTTTGCTCATCCTTGACCCAGTTTTTCTTCTCTCAAAATTGCCCAAGAGGTCTCTGGGTAAATTCCCCTGGCCAGGGAGATTATAGGTGTCTACTTGATTTGTACACAGTTTTTTTCCAAAGACTTGTGGCTTTCTCCCAGGGTTGGAGCAAAATATCTAGCAGTTTTCTGATTAGATTCTTACAATTTGAAGGAGAAGAAATAAGACTCTGTTCCAAGGCAGAATGATTTAATGACAATAGACAGGACCCCAGCTAAATAGAAAATCATCAGGGAAATTTAAAGCATGGTGTTACCTTTTTAGTTTTCCCACCTAACATCGGTAATGTGTAGTAGAATCAGAACTACACTAGGAACCAGGGTTCTTCCTCTAGTTTGCTCTGTGACCTTACCCATTTGAAGCATTTCCTACAGTGTAGCCTCTCCCATCCCCTCACAGTCTGCCCCTTTCTTTGCTCCCATTTATCCAAATATCAATTGGCAATTGTGGTGACATTTTTAATTTTGTAATTAGACTTTCCTGAGTGCTTCTTGTAAAACTTAAAGATAAGGACCTCTCTTTACTTTTTTATCTCCATTGTCTAGAACAGGGTCTGGCACATAAATGGTTGCTGAATGGATAAACACCAAAGAGCCTTACTTCTCAGTTTGGTAAAAATTAGACCAGATTCTCCTTAAGTTTCCTCAGGTTCTGTGACTTCCCAGAGTTGCTCAGCCAGCTTATGGTGGAGTGGAATACACTGAGCTGAGGAAGATGGGATGGGACAGGTGAACAATGACTTCCTCCATTTCCCAACTTCATCTTCTCTTTTGGTCTCTTCTTCCTCCTCTTTTTTCCGTACATCCACTCCTCACACACTTATTTATCTTTTCTTCTCTCAGTGTGCTGGTTCTTAGAGTTCCCTGGAAAAAGCCAGAAGTTGATTCCATCATGGCCGAACTCAAGGTGGAGAGCCGGGCCAGTGTCGACTGGCAGAAGCGCTGCCTGGCCCTGGAAACACAGCTTTTCCGGTTTCGCCTCCAGGCCAGCAAGATAAGGGAGCTGCTGGCTGACAAGGTGAGACCTGGAGTTCAGGGGCTGCCTCCCCTCACTGCGGGGGTCATTGTCAGAGAGGGCCAGAGTCAAAGGGGGAGAGTTGGTAAAAGTAAACTTTCAAAGAGATGCTTTTCATACGTGCAAAATAAAACCCAAGGTAGCTTTTTGTTTATTTGGTTTTGTTCTTATTTTAAGACCAGACTTAGCGGTTTACTACCCTGTCACCTGTCATTTCTCCCTGCTCTACCTCTTCATAGGTACACCAAAGAAATGATAGAATTCTTCTTGGTCTTTTATAACCTCTTGGTTACTTGTGGCTCCTATGTTCCATTATCCCTTAATATTTCTTCTTTTCTTTTGGTACGGTGACTGAACACAGGGCTACTCTACCACTGAGATATTTTTTTAATTATTAAATTTTTTATTTATTATTTTTTATTATTTCTCTATTTTATTATTGTATTTTTTTTTATTTCAAGATAGGATCTTACTAAGTTACTGAGGTTGGCCTTGAACTTTGAATCCTCCTGCCTCAGCCTCCTGAAGAGCTGGGATTCCAGGTGTGTGCCCTACCACCATGCCCAGGTTCCCCTTAGCATTTCTTTTTCACTGTGGGCAGGATATTGTTTTAGGAGAAGAATGCAAATGTATCCATCCTACCGCTCACCTTTTGTTAAGCACACAAGCCACTGGTTTTCTGGGGACAAGGACACAGGCACTGGAGACCTTTCTGGCTCTACCAATTTCTAGCTATGTGACCCTGAGCAGGTCCCCTTCACCACTAATGCAGGGAGATAGATGTCCACCTCTCAGACATTAGTTTGAGAGTTACCTCACATATATGGAGGTCTTGGCATAGAACGGGTCTTAAATAGGAACAATTTTATCTTTATAGGCTTTGGTGGGCTGGTGTGGGAAACTTACCACCTTTCATAATGTTTCTGCTGACCTCCAGAGGCATTGTACAGCAAAACTCATGTAGAGAGTGGAGACTTGCACTGAAGAAATATATGTGTGTATATATATATATATATATATATATACACACACACACACACACACACACACACACACATACAAACTTACATATGTATTCATTCTGTATATATTGTGGGGGAGGGGAAGTACTGGCCTTAAAGGGTTCAAACCCAGCTATATCCTCATGCTCAGCCCTTTTTATTTTTTATTTTGAGACAATTCTCCTTAAGTTTCTGAGGCTGGCCTCAAACTTGTAATCCTCCTTTTTTAGCCTCCCTAGTAGCTGGTTTTTCAGGTTTGTAAACAGATGGATATATATATATATATATATACACATACACATACACATATATATACATATACATATATACATATCTATATCTTTATATATCTTAAGTGAATCAATCACTCTTTCTGTAGTTTTGATTATATAGTATCAATCTGTTTAGCAAATTCTCTCTCTCTCTCTCTCTCTCTCTCTCTCTTCCTCCCCCCCCCCCTTTGTACTGGGGATTGAACCCAGGGGCACGTAGGACCTTACTGAGTTGCTGAGGTGGCTTTGTACTCTGGATCCTCCCAAGCCTCTGGGATTACAGGTGTGAGCTGCTGCCCCCAGCTCAGAAACCTTTCTTTCATAGAACAAAGGTAAAATTCAGCTTAGCCCTCTTCAAGTAATTCAAAGTCTTGATGAGTAAGCAACCTGTTTTATTGATAGTCCTGTAACCTGGAGCCCAGGAAGGCAAGTCAGTGGCCTCACCTCTGCATTTCCAAAGCAGGGGGAGTGCCCTGGGCTAGTCTGGACTAGAATTCTTGAACATTGGCTCTATTGGCATTGCTGTCCTTGAGTTCAAACTGTGAAGAACAGGGGCCCTGCACGTTCCTGCCAGGTGGTGCCAATGGAGAGGAAAGAACTCAGCCCCTTCAGGAAAAGGACAACAGGTCTTAGACAGTGGTTTTCAAAGTTTGGCCAGAATCACTTGTTAAGCACGCACTTGTTAAGCATATCTGTCCTCGGCCCCACCCCAGTCCTCTTGATCCAGGTCTTCAGGGTGCTGTAATCTCTGTGTTTAACAAGCTCCCAGAAAATGGCTTTGTACTATAAAGTGGGTGAACCTTGCCTTAGGCTGTAGTGTTAGGGGCATGTAGGAGGCAAGGAAAGGGTAGGTAGGAATACATTCAGCCAGGTGGCCTGAAATACCTCAGAGGAAGGACACTTCTGTTTCTACCAGTAATTAGGGCCACAAAATAACCTTTTAAATTTTTTTAAAACTATTTTTATTAGTTTTGATGGACCTTTATTTTATTTATTTATATGCGCTGCTGAGAATCGAACCTAGTGCGTCACACATGCTAGGCAAGCGCTCTACCTCTGAGCCACAACCACAGCACCTTTTAAAAATTCTTACTATGAAATAACTAAAATGCTGGATGAAATATTTTAAATATCCTTCTAAACACAGAGATGAACATTGGGAAAAAAAATAATAAAAGGACTCCTTAGGGAGTAGAAGAGGGAAGAACCAGGGTGGAGCTCACCTCTGGTGGCTGAGTGGTGTGGGGAGAAGAGGGGAGGACAAGGGAGGAGAGGGGAGGGGAGGGGAAGGGAGGGGAGCAGAGGGTGGCCTCCTTTTAGGAATGTAAGGTTTCAGGTTTGAGTTCTGTGGAGACAGAGATGAGGTTTGGCTGGTTGGATCTGAAGCTGAAATAGAGTCTTCCTCATGGAGTCAGGACTACCAAAGGGCTCACCATAAATAAAAAGGTAGATGACAAGAAAATCATCCATCAGCGCAAGGAGATGGCAATAGCTTCTCAGACTTAGGTAAGGCTCTGGGTAGAAAAAACAAAAGTAAAGAAAAAGAAGTTTTTAAGAACCTGATGATAATACTAGTTCAATGTTAGGATTTCTACCACCAGTGTGGTTGAAGAGGCCTAAGTTCTGGGCCAGGGGTAACACTGGGGAAGTTTGTAGAAAACAGATACAAAACCTCTTTGAAGAAATAAGACCTCAATCCAGATCACACAGGATCCTCACAGGAAGAAGAGCCTCAATGAAGGTGAGTATATAATCTAAAATGACTAATGCTTGAGGAATAATTTACGATGAGTGAGAACTCACCTACCTGACAAACAATTAGTCTTCTGATAATAGAATTCTTGGCAAGAGACAATAAAATAAACGAGTTCAAAACTATTGAAGACATAATGCAGAAACTTGGAAACATGAGACAAGAACAAGGCAGTATCCAAAAAGGTCAGGTCAACTTGAAAATTAAATAGAAATTCTAGAAGAGAAAGTATTTTAATTGAATTTGTTTTCTTTTGGGGGTACTGGGGATTGAAGCCAGGGCCTTGCACATGCTAGGCAAGCACTCTATCACTGAGCTGCACTCCCAGCCCAGAAGGGAGACTTAGTGAATAGATAGACCTGAGGAAGTCATCTAGAATGTAGTACAGAGAAATAAAGATATAGAGGCTGAAATATGGATGCCAGGATGGCGGGACTCCAGAAATGGAGAAGAGAATGAAGGAGAGGCATTACTTGAAGGGGTAATGGCTAAAATGTTTCCAAACTTGATAAAAGATCTGAAGCCTCAGATTCAGAAAGCAGAAACCTAAACAGTATAAATTTTTAAAAATCTGTGTATAGTATTTTAGCTGTGAGAAGGAACCCAAAACAGCAATGGCTCAAACTAGACAGATGTTTCTTTCTTTTTCCTGTAGCATTTCAAACATAAGCAATCCTGTCTTCTACGTGTTTAAAGATGGTTTCCTGGGCTGGGGTTGTGGCTCAGAAGTACAGTGCTCACCTAGCATGGATGAGGTACTGGGTTCGATCTTTAGTACTATATAACAATAAATAAATAAAAATAGAGGTATTATGTCCACCTACAACTAAAAAATAAAATAAAAAGATGGTATCCAAATTCCTTCCAGTTCCCTTTCCCAGAGGTGCCCGTGTTCCTTCTGCTCATATTTCACTGACCACATCTTTGTCACATGGTTGTACCCAGCTTCAAGGAAGGTTGAGAAATATTCTTTTTTTTTTTTTTGTGGTGCTGGGGATAGAACCTAGGGAATCACACACGTTAGGCAAGCATTTTATCACTGAGCTACAACTTAGCCCCAGGAAATATTCTTTATTCTCACCAGTCATGTGCTCAGCTAAAAGTTGAGTAGTCTAAGATAGAAAAAAGAGAAGAGGAGAACACATAATGGGAAACAACTAGCTGTCTTTAAGTATACAATAATAAGAGTCATATCAAATAGAAATATAGTACATATAACTTTAAAATCAGTAGTGTGGAAAAATGAAATAAAGTCTTAAATCCAGATAGGGAACAGGAAAAAAAAAAGAATAGAAAAAGGAATACAAGCCAGACACAGTGGTGCACACCTATAATTCCAGCGGTTTGGGAGGCTGAGGCAGGGAGATCACAAGTTCAAAGCCAACATCAGTAATTTAGTGAGGCCTAAGCAACTCAGAGAGACCCTGTCTCTAAACAAAATACAAAAAGGGGCAGGAGATGTCGTTCAGTGGTTAAATGCCCCTGGTACCTATCAACAACAACAACACAAACAGAATATATAGTAAGAAACAAAATGCAGTGGTAGAAGTAATTCCAAATATATTGGTCACAGGAGACACATATAAGAATACATATTGCAGTACTGACATATAAAAAATCGTGAATATTCTAAATGTCTTAGTAGGGGGCTGGATCAATATATTGAGCATATTTATACACTGGAATACTACATTGCATTTAAAAAGGTCTTAAGTAGAGCTACATATATAATATCAACAAATCTCAAAAACCAATATTGGACAAAAAATATCAGAAGAGTACAAAGTAGTTTATGTAATTAAAAAAAAAACTACTAGAAGTGTTCTAATACCTAATCTAATACCTGTGTAACCTTGGGCAAGTTTCCTTACCTCTCTGCTTCAGTTTCCTGACCTTTACTATAGGAACATGAATAGTACCTGCCTTTGTAAAGAAATCTCAGAGCTGGGGATACAGCTCAGTGGTAGAGTACTTGTCCAGCATACACAAAGCCCTGGGTTCAATCCTCAACACTGCAAAAAACAAAACAGTAGCAAAACAGTTCTCCAGGTTTTGTACAGTTATTTCTCATCCCAGCTCCACACTTGTATATTTTATATATTTGGGACTAAGTATATGATTTCAATCAAACATAAAATCTGCAGCTATGAAAAAGAAGCAAAAAACTGTTGTCTTAGATTACAACAGAGTTAGAACTGTTTAATAACTAAACTGGTATTGCAAACCCAAATGCTCATAGGTAACTTTGATAAAGGTAAAGTGAAAAGCACCAGGCGGGCTGTGGGAGAACTCAAGGACATGGGCTTAAGCCACATATTGCCATAAGAAAACGTCATCCTGGTGTGGCCAGATCTTCTGATTTTTTTTTTTTTTATAGAAGCTGGAAATTGAGAATTGTTTGTGGTGTCTGGATTTTTATGTGTCATTTGAGATTTGAATGTGAGAGACTATATAGCATGGTGGCTGACAGTATGAACTGTGGAACCAATCCACTTGCGTTTGAATCCTGGCTGTGAATCTAATACCTGTGTGACCTTGGGCAAGTTTCTTTACCTCTCTGCTTCAGTCTCCTGACCTGTACAATAGGGACACGAATAGTACCTGACTTTGTAAAGAAATTGAAATGAGTTAAGACTACTTACAACAGTGCTAGACGCACAGCAAGTGGCCCTGTTTAGCTATGTACATGTAGGCTAAAGACCCACACCACTATATATGTCATAGAGGCACTCTTTAGACTCATAGTTGGCAAGTTTTGACTTAAACCCATTCTTTATGTAGATGAATTCTAAATAGGATGACATGTAATCTATAATCTAACCAGGACACTCTGAAGAGAAATGAAAGGAGGCTCTGTTAGTAACTGTGCTGGGATAGCAGGTGAGACTATCCCCAGCAAACTGGTCCCCCTGGTCCTAAGTGCCATCTTTGTACAGAAAAGCACCAGTAAGCAGCTTTTATCTACAAACCAGCAAATGCTCTATGGGGGTACTTTGTGTCATCTTTCTAACAACCCTAGCAGAGAGATGCTGTTGCTGCTCTCCTGTTTTGCTGGTAAGGAAACTGAGGCACAGGGTTAAGGAACTTCTCTAAAACTACACCATAGCACAGTCAGCCAGGTTCCAGAGCCTTGGCTCTCACCTGTGACAGTGGATGTAAGGTGGTGGCCGGAAAGTTAAACTTCCTTTTCAGAGAAATAGTGGAGACTGAGGATGGTGTGGCTTTCAGTTCAGGCCTCTGCTTGGCATGGCAAGACTACTCTGGGCTGCAGGAGAATGCTCATTGCTCCTGCCACGTGGGGCTGCTTCACAGCATTGCCATATGGAATAAGGAACGGTGGACATGGGGCTTGAATACCAGATTGGTGCCAAGTGCATTTCGTCAGGTTATTGCAGCCAGTTCTAGGACAGTTTATGCATCTTACGTGCAGCTGATGAAAGTAGATCCCTGTCAGCCACCTAAACCTGACACCTCCTTGGTTGGTGTGTCACCCCAGACCCGCAAACTAAGGACAGCTGAGGACATTGTCCTGGCAAGGCCTGTGGGAGAAGGAACAGAACCCAAATAAAGGGAGGCCCACCTAAAGTGCCAGATTTCCAGAGCTCCAGGTATGACCCTTTAAGCAAATGTGGAGAAGAAGGATCTAGGCATGAAGTGTTGATACTGGGATTAAAAGGGAAGCTTATAAACTCCCAAAATGACACACCGAGTACTCCAGCGGCAAGAGAGAAAGTATACTTTCATAAAAACAGATAGAAACAAAATGTTAAAGATATTTTCAAACAAGAACAGTGGGATGTTGGTAATTGTTGAGTATAGCAGCATAAATATGGGATTATGCTTTCTCTTTTTAAAAAGTCTGGTTGTTCAAAATGTTTTCAATATTCAGAAACTAGTTTTAGAGGAAATAGAATGCCTCAGCATAAAAGGGTAAACACAAAATGCTTTGAGTGTCAAGTGTCCTTGCCAGGAAGATAAGAATGACTGGGAGGGTTGGCAACAGTGGGGACCACCTGGCAGCCTTGAAGCAGGCAGCCCTGGCTGGGAGGAGACCCTGGCCCTGGACAGTTCCTTGCCATTTCTTTTGCTTTGGTAAAGCAAAACCTTGAAGGGATGGATAATAAAATACCTTAAAGGGATGGATAACAAAATCTTGAGGGGAAAAATTGTTGCTGCATTGCCCATGACAAGTGATTTCTGGCTCTGATTAGTATCATTGACCACTCACTCTTGATCCAAATGAAAATGCCTAGCTGGGAGGTAAGACTCAAGTTTGTTCCTTATTCTACCTTGGTCTCCATCTCAAAATTGGAAGACAAATATTCCAATGAATGTATTAGAAAAAGTCAGACAATTATTGCAGAAGGTCATGGGTATGGCCTTCTTACGGAAGTCATAGGCCGTTTTCTAAGCTGCAGAGCAGATATTAGAACTAAGGGATCCAGCCGAAGGTCAATCTAGGAAATCTCTTTAGTGTCCAAGGCCTTCTCATTTAACATTTCATTGTATTCTTTAAAAAGAAAATGCTCCCAGTCATTGCCTTAGTTACTTTCTTCCTGCGTGGGCAAAACTCAAGCAAACGGGGACTCCTGGAGTACCTCACAGAACCCCACTTCTGTCCAACATCCATGACTTGGTAAAACTTGCGTGCCTTTTCCTGTGTGGGTCACTGGCTCCAGTTTCTGGTCTCTTGATTGCAGGTTTCAAATTCCTGGAGAGAAAGGACCTGGTCAGCCTGCTCAGGTCTGATGCTGAAGGGGGAAGGGATATTTAGTACTGATCTGGGAGCCACCACTATGTATCATCCAGTCCTTGTCTCCCATATCACTAAGTGGAATTCCTTTTACATTGGGCAACACCCCTATAACCATAGTATAGATCTGTGTTGTGCCATTGTCTGTCCATTGGCTAAGGGTCATGGAGCTCCTTCAGGACAGGCCCTAGGGCCATTTGGTTTGGGAAAGTGCGCCTGGCTCTGAGATGAATTGCTCAGTTCATTGGTAAATTTCAAGCCAGAGTTCAAGTCAAGGGGAGGAAGTGGAGTAGCCAGAGAAAAGGTGAGGTCCGCACATTAGGTAAGTGAGGGCTGGTCTGGAGCATGAAAAGTAAGGGACCCTGATCCTGCCCAGCATCATGGAGGACTGCAGGGATATGCATCAAGTATGTGTGTAATGAATACAGGTTGCCCTGGGGCAAGACAGGCCTGGGGCGAAATTAGCCAGGCCCAGGCACATGGCATTTGACATTTGACTGTAGGCTGTATGAATTTTCTGTTCCTCCTAGGACCTCTGTGTGCTAGTGTGAGTTTGGGCAGCACATGGTGATGCCCTGGCATGGGGAGAGTGGGAGCTGATGTCCAACCCACATTCTTCTCGCCAGTCTGGGCTCATGAAGTTGCAAAGAATGTTGCCATGGCCGTGGGCTCATGAGCAACTCTTCAGGCTGCAGTTTTGATCTGGTCCCTGATGAATTTCCGTATGCAAGACCATCAGTTCCTTTGCTTGGGCCACTTGGTAGAATTACTGAGTTCCTCAGACCCGAATGACATGCTTTTCCTGGCAGCAAGATAGACATTTTTTCTTTTTATTTATTTTGCATTGCTGGGGATTGAACTCAGAGCCTCAAACATGTTTAGCAAGCTCTCTACCACTGAGCTACATCCCTAGCCCAAAGACAGAATTTTTAAAATGTAGGGGCTGGTGTTCAGTGGTAGAGCATATGCTTAGTAAACACACAGTCTTAGGTTTATTATAATCCCCAGCACCAAAAAAAGGACTTGAGCCTTTCTATTTCTTTAAAATTTAAGAATGTCATGAATGTTATTTATACCCAGCCAGTGAGATATTCTGGGTAGGGAAGGACAGTCTCTTCCTGATGACTGAGGTGGGCTTATGTAGGATCATGGCCAAGTTGGGCGTGTGGGTGAGCAATGGTATGGCCCTGCCTGTGACCCAGTGCAGAGAGGAAGAGGGGACTGAAGAAAGGATGGGGGCAGGAGTGCTCAGGAAGAAAGATGTAACACTGCTACCTCAGCACCCTTTACAGTGGAAAAAGAGCTAGGCTCGCTCCCTCAGCCGTGAGGACAGCAGCCATGCCCCTTTACCTACCCACTAAACTCAGGATCAGGGAATCCAGAGTTGCCAGGAGAATCTTTACTCTGACACCCTTGAGCCACTTGAGATGGCAGTTGAAGACTGATCTGACCTGAGGGTGGCGTCTGTATACTTTGCTTGAGTGCCCCAGTGCCATTTTCAGTTGGGTCACAGCACCTGTATCTCCCCTTTCTGTCTGGCTGTACAGATGCAGGAGCTGGAGCAGAGACTGCTGGAGGCGGAGCAGAGAGCAGAGAATGCAGAGACCCAGGTAATGGGGAAGGGGATTAGCTCAAGTATGGAAATGTGGGCGCAGTCATCACACTGAGTTCTTTGCAAGGGGGAAATGAAAAAAAACTAACTGCTGGACCTGAACGTGTGAAGGTGCAGGGAGTGTTGTATGAGAATGAAGTGGTCTGGGTAAGGTCAGTATAGTTGGTCCAATAGGCCTTGCTGTGCTGTGGGAATAAATTAAGTTATAGTCTCAGTGATTTGTCACATTTAGCTCTCATGTATAGAACCCATCCATTGAGGGTTCACCAGCAAGTCTGCTCCCACAGTCATTCAGGGGTCCAGGCTGGAGGTACCTCCCCTGCCTTATAGCTGCTCCTCTTGGTTCGGTGTGGCAGGGAAAGAGCTGGATGCTTATGCACCAGCTCTTAAATGCTTCAGGCCAGAAATGATGTGCCATGTCTACTCCATTGGCTGGATGAATTATGTGGCCCCATCTAACTAGAGAGGGTTAGGAAATATGGAGAAGCATGTCAATATTCAGTGAACAGTAAGTACCTCTCCTCATGATTTGGAACAGTGCCCTTCAGGGCCATTTGTCATATCCAGCTTATCCCTGGTAGGGTCCCCAGAGATAGATGGGCCAGAACCTAGCTGGTCTTTTCAAAGTAGCCAAATTGAGTGTCTTGCTTGTCAGTTCCTTTTGTCCAGATAAAGGCTTAATAAATGGCCACTTAATTAATTGGAACAGACTGCTCTGGGTAAGGGCTCTGCCTGAGAGTCGTGGATTTGAATAATGTGAGACCTCATGAGAGCATTGGTACTTTTCAGGTGGGTGTGATGGAAGAAAAGGTAAAACTGTCCAATCTGAAGAATGTGGACTCCACAGGGAGCCTGCACCGAAAATACCAAGAATTGCTGAAAGTCATGCAGGGCAAAGATGAACTTATCAGCCACCTGGAGGCACAACTGGAGAAGCAGGTAAGGGCTAACTTGCAACACAGCACCAGTTCCCTCAACATCTGCTCTAGCTGGCCCCTAGCTTCTGAGCCCCTCTGCTTGAGGCATGAAATGATGGAAACTCACTCCCTCATGAGCCTGTTTTTTCTCTCTTTGAAATAGTGATTTTATTTACTACAGATATATAATTATAAATGGGATGTTACATTACATGTAGTATTTTTAAAATTATATTTAGAAAGACCCATGCTTTGTTCCATAATAATGAACCTGTTGTTTTATAAGGAGATTTAATTATTGGAAGATTCCTTCCCACACTGTTAGAAGTCAGGAGAGGAGATAGGGAAAAGGACTTTGGAGGCAGATGATCTGGGTATGAATCTCACCTCTGTACCTGCTGTTCTCTGTGAGCAAATTACATAAGTTGGTGATTCTCAGTTTACACATTTATAAAATAGGAGTCATAATACCTCATAGGGATTTTGGGAGGATTAGGGGAGGTAATCTCTATATAGTATCAGATACATGGTCAATGCTTGGTAAGGAGACCTTTTCCCTTTCCACGCGGGCCCATGTCTTGCCAACATGTGCTACACGATACTTGTTTGGAGTGTAACCAGAACAGCATATGGCTGGACAGTCAACCTTGTTGAGCTGTTTAGCCAGTTTCTCAGCTAACCTGAATAAACAGAGACCTAAGTTATTACCTTCTCTGAAAATCAAGGCCTCCCTTCCTGAGTATGTGGGAGGCATTGCTCAGCATTTCAGCTATAGTGAGCACCCTTGCTCCCCAGAGGACTTCTGGAATGCCCCACTACCAGTACCTATACCCAGCCTCCTCCCCTTGTCAATCTCATGAACATCATCCCAGCTCTGTCCCTTCCCTCGGCCATTGGTTTTATGTGGCCAACTTCCCCCTGGTGTCAGAGCTCCATCTATTTCTAACAGTGGACCCCACAGTAGGGTCAGGTGACTTTAATTTCTGCATGTGCATTCTCCATGAAGTTTCCAGCTAATTCTGGCAGTATCTTCCAACCATCGTGGGCAAATTTGTAATCATTCATCAGCATTCACTGAACATTCCCTCACTGGATGTGCCTTTATATGCCGTGGGGCAGCGTGTGTTCCTGCACAATCATGGGAAAACAGTTTTTACACTTGGAATGTCTAATTAAGTTTAGAGGTACCCTAGCTTCTCTTTCAGTGGGATTATGGATGTGGCAACATTCTGGGGATTGATGGGCAAAATGACTCCTGCTAAAGTTCCTTAAGTCAGAAAAATATTTTACAATTACAATCAATAGGTCAAGATTAGAAGAGAAAGAATACTTTTCTGTGAGTCAAGAGACCTGGTTTGAGTCCCAGCTTTGCTACAAACTGACAGAGGCCAGTCATTTCATCCCTGGGCCTCAGTTTCCACGGCTATACAAAGAGGGTACTAAATTAGGTCAGGGGTCCACTGTTTCTTTTTTTTTTAATATTTATTTCTTAGGTGTAGATGGACTCAACACAATGCCTTTATTTATTTATTTTTTTTTATGTGGTGCTGAGGATTGAACCCGGGTCCCACCGGTGCTAGGCAAGCACTCTACCGCTGAGCCACAATCCCAGCCCCTAGGGTCCACTGTTTCTGTAAAGGGCCCAAGAATAACTATTTTAGGCTTTGTGGGCCACAGAGTCTCTGTAACAACTATTCAACTCTGCTGTTGTGGTATGAAAGCAACTAGAAACAATCCATAAATGAACGTGCATGGCTGAGTTCCAGCAAAACTTTGTTTACAAAAAATAGGCGGCATGGGCAGGGGTGCTGTAGCTCAGTGGCAGAGCACTTCCGTAGCACATGTGAGACACCGGGTTCAATCCTCAGCACCACATAAAAATAAATAAATAAAATATTAAAAAAAAAACGTAGGTGAGGGATAAACAGATAGAGGACTGGGTTGGCTTGTGGCTTGCCAAACCGTGAACTAGATGACCTTTAAGATCTTCCTAGCCCTCTGACACTTTGATATTCCCATCTCATTTCCCTTGTTTGGAGCTTATGTCTGTCCTCCTAATAGTTGTCTGGCAGTCTTTCTCTACATGCATAATCAAAGTCCTTATTACTGGTCACTCAGCTACTCAGTAGACACTTATTGCTCCTTGGTTTTTAGATCGGGGTCCAGGTCTTGGAGAGCTGGCTGATACCTGGTGCTATGTACTTTCTCTCTCTCTCCATCCTCAGAGTGGCCCACATTCCCCATTTTAGAGGTGCCAGTGTAGACACAGAAGGTTATTATATCAAATAAGCTCATATGTAGGATCGAAGCCCATGTTTCATTCTATTCTAGGCTGCTTTTTTTAGATACAAACTTCCTTTTTATCCTTAGTGATATGCTAATTTAGACTTTGTGTGTGTGTGTGTGGTGCTGGGATTGAACCCAGGGCCATGTGCATGTGAGGCAAGCACTCTACCAACTAAGCTATAACCCCCTTGGTTTTGTTTTTTTAACTGTAAAGGTAATACATGCTGGGCTGGAGTTGTAGCTCAGTGGTAGAGCGCTTGCCTTGCATGCAGGAGATACTGGGTTCAATCCTTGTCACCACATAAAAACAAATAGATAAAACAAAGATATTGAGTCCATCTATAACTTAAAAAAAGTAATATGTGCTTATAGTAAAAAATAGACACATAAAAAACCCAGTAGGGTCTAAAATGACAAATAATATTTTTCCTTTATTCCCAACCCTTTATTTCCACTCCTAGCTGTTAATGTTTTTTTGTGTATCAAAGCATGGCATTTTGCTTTCATTCTGTGGATGTGCCACGTATTGAAACAATGTGTTGTTGGTAGTGGACACTTAAGACTGTTTCCAGTTCTGAGTTTTCTAGTTGGTGTTTCACTTTCTCAAGTAATATTGCAGCAAATGACTCCTGAGCTGTGGCTTTCTTAGGTCAATGTACACTTTTGATGTTGACATATGTTATCAAATTGCCACCTCACAGGCTTTGCCAATTTGTATAAGAGAGGTCATGCCCAGCATTCATGATGGTTTGGGGGTAATATCAGACTTTTAAATTGTGTTAGTCAGCTAGAGAAAAATAATGTTTTCTTTTTATCTACATACTTGAAATTATGAGTGAGGTCGAGCAGCTTTTCATGGCTTTATCTTTCTTTTTCTGTTGATTTCCTGTTCATGTCCTTTGCATGTGTTTTTTGGATTGTTCAATTCAAACAGCCCTTTGTATGTGGACTTTCTGTGTTGCAAATCCTTCCCCAGTTGGTCTTTTGATTTTGTATAAGGGATTCTTATTTTAGTCATAATAGTAATTGATAGTGATGATATAGATTGATTAGTCTGTCCTTCATAGCTTTTTGGGATTTCCATTATACTTAGGAAGGCCCTTCCCACTTTTTAAGAATGTTTTTTAAAAAAATCCTAACTGGGGCTGGGGATGTGGCTCAAGTGGTAGCGCGCTCGCCTGGCATGCGTGAGACACTGGGTTTGATCCTCAGCACCACATAAACATAAATAAGTGAAATAAAGGTATTGTATTCAACTACAACTAAAAAATAAATATTAAAAAATCCTAACTGAATTAAATTTTTTTCTGTTGGGTCCCCCCCATCCAATCACTCGTTGTCCCTTCTCCCAGCTTCCCACTTTTGGGAATGAACTGAAGGCCCTGTCTTTCCTGCAGAAGCAGCTAAGAGCTGAGGAAGCAAAAATTGTTCAAGAAAAAGCTGCAAAGATCAAGGAGTGGGTGACGCTAAAGTTAGCAGAGGTGAGTGGAGAGCTCATGTTGGGGGGCCTGGCCTGGGGGTGAGGCTGGGGTTGCCTTTTCCCAAGTTCCTGCCTCCTCTGCTTGGTGGCAGCTTGCTCACCTTCATCTTGTTAACCATTTGTCCTGCATTCAGATTAAACTCTGTAGCACCTGGCTTTATCTCTTGTTCCTTTTGTCATGATCAGTTTCCCTGGAGCTCCTTACTAGCTTTGTGCTGTGTTTAAGTTTGGGAAGAAGGAAAGAACCTCACTTTTGAGAAGTCCCCTCAGTTTCCTTCTAAGGAGCACACTCAGACCATCCTCCACTCACCGTCTTTTCTTCTCTGTCCCGTCCATTTTCAACTTTTAAAAATCCAGGTATGGTGGCACATGCCTGTGTCTCAGGAGGCTAAGGCAGGAGGATCGCAAGTTCAAAGCCCACCTCAGCAACTTAGCTAAACCCTGGCTCTAAACAAAATATTTAAAAAGGCTGCAGATGTGGCTCAGTGGTTAAGCACCCTTGGGTCAATCCTGGATACCCCCCCAAAAAAAAATTTGTGGCAAACATTAATAAATAATAAAAAGTAATTATGATGAAACATGTAAAATTTACCAAATTCTTATTTTAAGTGTACATTCAGTGGCATTAAATACACACACAGTGTTGAGTAGCCAATTACCACTGTGTCCAAAACTTCTCATCACCCCCCAAAATTCTGTACCCTCCAAATGCTCTCTTTCCCCAGCTGCTAGAAACCTCTACTCCCCTTTTCCTTTCTGGGTATGCATTTTGGTGGTTATCACGTGCTACAGCTTATCAGTGCTGCTAGCATACAAACAAAACCCAGCCTCCTTCTAAAGAAAAGAATAGGGAGTTTGGACAAGGATGAACTCCATCTTTGGAGTTCATCCTTGTCCAAACAAACTTCCTTTGTCCTCCAGAGACACATGGTCCCTCCTTTGGGAGCATGTTTCTCATTTTGCACCCCTCCCCTTCTTTAGATGCTCATCTCAGGTCACATGATAGACTGCAAGTTCTTGGAGACAGAACTAAGGACTGGTTTACCTCCATATTCCCATAGCCCCAGCTGATCCTTTCAAAGAGATGCTCCATGAAAGTATGCTGGATTTAATTTAAAAAGAAAATGCATCTGGGCACAGTGGTGCATGCCTGTAATCCCAGTGGCTCAGGAGGCTGAGACAGGAGGATCTTGAGTTCAAAGCCAGCCTCAGCAAAAGTGAGGCACTAAGCAACTCAGTGAGACCCTGTCTCTACATAAAATACAAAATAGGGCTGGGGATGTGGCTCAGTGGTTAAGTGCCCCTGAGTTTAATCCCTCATACCGCCCCCCCGCCCCTACAAAAACAAAGAAAAAAAAATGCAGTTACCATGAGGCTGGATCTCATATGTGTTTTGTTGAACAAAACAAATCAGACACACAGAAGTACATACTGTATAGTTGCATTTATCTAAAGTACAGAAATGGGCACAACTATGGAAAACCAAGGTGAAGGGATGCATCCTGAGATGGTAAGTCCCAAAAAGCAAGGAAGCAAATTCAGTAAACTTAAAAGAGTGGTGTCCTTTAGGAGGGAAATAAGGAGCGAGTGATTGTGAAGGGGTGAGTCAGGAAGTTGCCTGGGGTGCTGCCAGTTAGCTTATATTTGTTAAGTGGGCAATTGTCACATGCATATGAATTTCAGAATTATTTGTGAATCTGTTCATTGATGCAGGATGCAATTGTCTATGTATATGTTATATTTCACTATTTATCTATTTATCTATCTATTTATTTATTTTCAGCACGGCAATTGAAGCCAGAGACACTTTACATCCTCAGCCCATTTTTTTTATCTTTTATTTTGTCACAGAGCCTTGCTAAGTTGCTGCCCAGGTAGCCTCAAACTTTCCATCTTCCCGCCTTAGCCTCCTGAGTAGCTGGGACTGCAGGCATGTGCCACTGTGCCTGGTTATATTTCACACTTTTCAGAAGGATAAACATAGTGAAAGTTTCAAGTCACAGCACCAACAAACAAACAAAACTAGAAAAGGAAGCATGGGGGCTGTCAAAGTAGAGGGTCAGCACTGGATTGGTGGGACACCGGATGCTCTTTTTCAAAGATTTGGGCTTTTAATTTTATTTAGAGTTCTATGTCTGAACCTATAGGAGCTGAGTATCCTAAATCTCCCTTTTCTGAACTTCCCTTATCTCTCCCTCTCTCCCTCTCCCCCTCTCTTCCTCTTCCCTCTACCCCCTCTCTTCCTCTCTCCCTACACCTGCCCCTATCCCTTCCCTCCCGCCCTTCTTTCCTTCTTTCTATGGAACCCAGGACCTTGAGCATACTAGGGATGCACTTTACTACTGAGATACATCCCTGCCCCCTCTAAATCTTCATTTTCTTTTTTTCCAGCTTGAGATGGAGAATCAGCATCTGAAAAACTGTAATCAGCGCCTGGTGGAGCAGGTGGGAGCCCTTCAAGATGCGCTGAAAGGTAGGCAGGCCTGGGTGTGTGTGCTGTGGAGTACGGTGCTGATTTGAGGGAGCTCTCAATATTTGCCTGTTTTTGCCCCAATCACAGCTCTTCAGATGACACCTTCAGGGAAGCTGCTGGTGGCCCCCCAAGAAGCCCCAGAGGAGAATCCTGTCCCTTCAGATCCAGGAGCTCAGCCTGTGGCACAAGATAGTGGTCCTCAGGCCCAGGCTTTGAAGGTGGCTTTGCCTGGACCTTATCTGGGTGCCCTGCAGAGCAAGGGCTCTGTGCCTGAAGCCAGAAGCCCAGTGGAGGATTCTAGTTGCAGCATGGTCCACCCCGAGGAAATAGAGGCCAAGACCCTTCCACCTCATCTGGGAAAAGAGGGCTCTCCCAGCCAGCTGGGTGTGATACCTGGCTCCGCAAGATGTGGCTCAGCCTCCTTGGGGGAGGGCCTGGTCACTGCTCGTTGTGGAGGGATACTCTTTGGGACCAAGACCTCTGCCAGGGAAGGTGGCCCTGGCAGCAGCCTAACCCTACCAAAGGCACGGGCTTCCAGTACCCCCTGGAATAGCATCCAGGTGGCCAAAAGGCACCACAGCCAGCCCCAGGTAGGCCCTGGGCACTTTGATCATGTGGTGAACATTGAGGTTGGAGCCCTGGCAGCACTCCACCCCTCTGTCCTTTCTAAGCTGAAGCCCCCAGCTGAGCTCCGGGAAGAACCAGAGAAGATGGAAATGGAGGAGTCACCTCCAGCAGGGAAGGAGGAAGGAGAGAACCTGAAGGCCCCTAGACCTGAGCTAGAGAAAGAACTGGAGAATAAACCACCCACACCTCCACTACACCGGTTTCCATCATGGGTAAGAGGCAACCTTGGGGCCAGACAGAGGGGCAGAGCCATCAATAGGCTCACAGTCCACACACTGAGCATCCCTACTGCAGCTCTGAGGGGCCTCCCCAACCAACCCAGCTGGGGGGGTGGGGGCAGAGCCAGATCTGAAGTGATGTGGATGGTGGCTGGCAGTCATTTCTCAAGCCTCACTAAGTGCCACATGCCAACCTGGGTGCTTTGTGCACATTTTCTCTTTTCATCTTTGTGACTTTTTGAGTGTGGGTTTAAGAGCACAGGTCCTAAGAAGAAACCACTAGGGTTAAAATGCTAACTGTGTGACCTTGGGCAAGTTACTAAACTCTGTGTCTCAGTTTCCCTACATAATTGGGGATAATAGTCACTATTTTATAGGGCTGTTGTGAGGATTAAATGTGTTGATAATTAAATGTGTTGATATCTAATAAGTCCTTGCAAGTGGTAAATGATACATTAAGTGTTGAGTATTTTTATTTCTTTTTTAATTTCTTTCTTTTTTTTTTTTTTTTCCTTTTTTACCTTTTTGGCATACTGGGGAGTTGAACCCAGGCCCTCACATGTGCTAGGCAAGTTCTCTCCCACTAAGCTGCATCCCTGGCCCTTTTTATTTTTTCTTTTGAGACAAGGTCTCGCTAAATTGCCCAGGCTGGCCTCAAATTTTGAATCCTCCTGCCTCAGCCTCCCGCATAGTTGGGATTACAGGGGTGCACCACCATACCATCTAGATATTTTCATTTCTGAGCCTTAGCTTCCTTACTTGTAACATTAGATAAACTTACACCATGTCTGGTGGAATCACTTCAGAATCAATGACCTTGGGTGGAGTTAGAGACATGGATGAAACAAGACCGGCCTTGTATGAGTACATAGTTGAGCTGGGCAATGGGTACCAGGTCATTATCTATACTGTTCTCCCTACTTTTGTGTCTGACATTTTCTGTGATAAAATGTTAACGTAAAAATGGAGTAGGTGGGGTGTTATTAACATTTCTTAGGTTAGCGGTGAGGATGGCATGAGTTGTAAAGGGCTTAAGTACAGGGCCTGGCATGTGGGAGGGATTCTCAGCTGTGCAAGGAATTGGTGCTGTTTCTCCCCTTGACACACTTGGAAACTGCTGTCCCCTCCATTTGTTTTTTGCCCATGGTCCTATGGGGACAGTGAGAGAGTCAGGCTTTGAACTGAGTGTCGACTGCCTTCAGAGCCCAGCACCAGCAGTCTAGCTGTACAGCCTCTGGGGGACATGGCCTGGGCAGTTGTCAAGTCTCTTACTCATGGTCAGACCAGATGCTACCATGTGAGGCAGCACTATGAGGGACAGCTGAGTGTTGGCTCCTGGCAGCAGAGGGAATGGGGTGCCCTGGGATGGGATTGTCTCCCCACACCACTACTTTGGAGATCCCTAATTTCAGGAGCGCTGGATCAGGGAGGCTCCTGTCCAGGCTTTTTGCCTGCACCCTTAGCAGCGAACGCTGACCAGTTGCTGATGGTTACAGTGGCACCTGCAAACTGGGGACAAAGCTGAGCAGAAAGCAGGCTATACAGAATGTCAGGAGATGGGAAAGTGCCATGGCCCCTGGCTGACCATCCTTCAAGCCATGGCTGCTGATGCTCTTCTTGTTCATTGTTGTCTTGCCCTGGAGCCCTAAAGCACAGGTGGGCCGAGGGAACATCGGAGAAGGGATAGAGCAGGAGAGCTTAGCAGGTGTTAACCCAGAAAAGTGTTGCTTACACTGATCATTTTGCCATATATCATCTACCATGGTGACTAAGAGTGGCTCTTGTGTTCTGCCTGTTCATATTAAGTGTGTGTGTATGTGTGTGAAAGAGAGAAAGAGAGTGGAGATGGGGAAGGGAGAAAGGAGAGGATAGAATATATAAAATGCTTTGATGGCACCTACCTGTAGTCCCAGGACAGAGGCAGAGGCAGAAGGATCACTTTAATCCCAGAGTTCAGGTCCAGCCTGGGCAACATAGCAAGACCCAGTCTCAAAAAACAAAAACAATAAAATGCTTCAGACCCTGTTGCCTGAGTGAACATCGCTACACTCTAGGGTACAGGTCTTAAGGGGAAGCATCAAATATTTCTGCAGACCTTTCTCTCTCTCTCTCAGCGGGTCCCAGGGACCCAAAGAGTTGGCCAATGCAATTTAAGGAGAATTTGTCTCCTGTTGTCAGTCCTCTTTGTAACTTGCTCCTGAGGGAAACAAGACTTAATGCCACCGTGTCAGTTCATCCAAGACCCCTGAGGCAGGATCACCCTGTCCCATGACCGCCAGAGGGCTTAGCCCCTCTCTAAGGCAGGACCTGGGCAGTGACCATCTGAGGGGGTGGGGCTGGGAATTAGAGGAGGACATTTTTTACTCTGAGGGAGTCAAATACATTTATTTGCCTTTGGAGTCTGTAGAGCCTTTTTTCTCTTAATCCTTGTGACAACTTTGTGAGGTAGGCATTAGATACACTTTTGCCAAATAGTACCTCAATCCCTTAAGCTTGAGTTTCATTTCCTTTGTGAAGTTAGAATAAACTTGATTTGATTCCGTGATCACTGCTGGCAGAAATCCTCTTTTCTCTGCCTAATTTCATGGCTTACACCTGATTTATCTACACTGTGCAAGCTCAGGAATCCCCTGCCTGCCTCAGCGCCCTGTGGTCGTCCTTCTCACTGCCCGCCACCTCTTGTCTTGCCAAGGCTCCAGTTACCTCAGCATCTCCTCCCGCATCACTAGCCTCTCATCTTAGTTGCCCCCATGCTACTGCCTGCCTCTAGAGCTACACCCCGGTGTGCATCCTACTCCCTCCCAGCCCTGTCCCCAGCCCAGCTGGCCCCCAGCTGCCTCCCTGGGCCAGGCTGGCATTCCTCCCAAAGCTGACTGACCTTCCTCTCCAACCCCTGTGACTCATGTCACCTGAGCAGGCCTTTGTTCTCCCTGTGGGGTAAGCAGAGCAAACAGCTCTAGAATAGCCTGGGCAGGGCCTTGTGGTTTATTAGGACAACCAACCTCCCAAGACCCAGGGGCCTGCCTTAGGCCCCAAGGGGATGGGAGACCTTAGGGCCCATATTCTCTATGAGTGTCTTTGACTTTGGAGTTTTGAATTCCTGTTGGGCTAAATAGGCTTTATAGGTTGTCCCTAAGGCCTAACTATGATTTAACAGTGTTGCTATAGGAAGCCAGCATGTTCTAGGTTCCAAATGGCTGGCTTTCCAAAGAGCATACCCTCCCCGTGTAGCTCTGACTTCCTCATTATCAACACTTCTAACTTCTCCTATAATTAAAAAAAAAAAATCACTTGATTCCACACCAGCCTCCTGGAAGAGGTATTATTGTCTCCATTTTGGAGCCAAGGAAAATGAAGCTCAGAAATGAAGAAACTTGGCTGAGATCCCCTAGACAGTAACTGGCCCACCCAGGTCTGCCCACCTCCAAAGACATGTTTTCCATTTGCCGGGGACAGGTACTGTCCTGGGCGCTGACCTGGGACCTCTCATTTCAGGAGAGCCGGATCTATGCAGTGGCCACTTCGGGCATGCAGCTGTCAGATGTGTCTTCCCGGAGTCACATTGCCTGCTGTGGTGAGTCCAAGCAAGGCTCAAAGGGCTTGAATGCCACTGGTGGGCAGAGTGGGCAAGTAGGGAGGTGGAGACTGAGCAATATCCAGGGTCGGGATGGCCTGGTGCCAATGCCCATCCCCAGCAGGAGCAGTTCAGGTGCGGTCCCACGGCCTGGGCTGTGCAAGAGGGAAAAGAAGTTATGCAGGTTCAGCCCTGACTGCTGGCTCCAAAGTTACTGGCCAGCCCCAGCATGCCCACAGTGATCGGAGCCATGGACACATGGCAAGAGTGGGACACGTGCAAACCATGTGGAGGGGTAAATGATTAAAGGGCAAGAATTTTGGATTTCATTGTGGTAGGTCCTCTTCTGTGTGGTCCCCAAAGGAAGTCAAGGAGAACGGAAAGGAGGAAGATGCCTCCCCAACATACCTCTCTGCCACCTTAGTTCATCCCATCCCTCTTTTCCCCCAGCTTCAAGCCCTCCTGCCCTTGCATCCCCTGTGTCTTTCTCTGGCCTTGTCTACAAGAATGTCACTGTGCCTGTCTACACAGCACTGAAAGGGGTAAGAAAGGACTATGCAAAGAAGGGACATCCCCATCAGTAGAGCCCCTGGGCTTGGCATGCAGGGACTTGGGGGGGGGAGAGTGTTGAGGGCCAGAAACCTGCATGCAGTGACCTTGAATAGTGAACTCAACCCATCATATGTCATTTTGATTTGTTATTTATAATTCTGATTATAAGAATTCTGCATTTATAAAAATCTGAGCCAGTAAGAATGTGGCAAAACAAGAAGTTAAAGGTTAGACCTCTGCTTGCTCCAATTCCACTCCCATCTTTTCTCGTGTCTTTCTCACTTCCCAGGTCCCAGAGGGCAGTGGTCCCAGAGAGCAGTTCTCCTTCGAGAACTGGTTATATATGTTTACACACACTCCTATGACGCTGCTAACATTGCTACTCATTTTAAGCAAAAATCAGATGTACTGCAACAGGATGCTTCCATACACATTTTGTCTTTTTGTTATTTGTTTTTGAATCATAATAAAAAGTTTGATAAAACTTCTGATGGAAGAATAAAAAAATGAAGTTTCCTGTCATAGTTATTTTTAATTCCTAACCCTAGAGAGAACTATCATTCATGGTTTGGTGTTTATTCTTTTGTGCCCTCTGCTGCATTTATTTACAGATGCACTTATAAATATGTACGTGCCCTCTCTTTCTCTCTCCCTCTTTTCCTCTCTCCTCATTCTTTCACACATGCACGCCTACATATGCTCACAAAGGGTACATGATACACATCATTCTATGCCTCTATTGCTCTCTTGACATAGATATCCTTGTACTTAAATATACAGAATTCTAAAGGTGGAATCTCTGGGCAGATTATATGAGTGTTTTAGGTGTTGACAGGTACTGCTACATTATTTTCTTAAAAATGCCTTATGGGCTGGGAGTGCCACAGAGCACTTGCCCAGCCATGTGTAAAGCCCTGTGTTTGATCCCTAGCACCACACACACACACACACACACACACACACACAAATAGACTTTGTCACGCTGGAGTATTCCAACCTCCTGCTATTTCCCCAAACTTTCACCAACATTGAGATAAATAATCAGTCTTTTTAAATGTTTGCCTTTCAAGAAGATCTCTCACTCCTGTTCCTCACTCCACCTGACCTGTGGCATGGCTTTCTCTCCCCCTGGTGGAGGGAGCGAGGGACACAGCAGGCAGGGTGCAGTCTGGATGGGATAGCTCTTTGGGGACCATAGAAGATGATGTGTATAGGAGGGAGGAACGTCATGGAGGTAAGAACATGAGTGAAGTCAGGAAGGAACCTGACTGTTTGGGACAGTTGTCTTTTCAGTGATGAGCGAATGGCCCCTGTGTTGCCCCAGACAGGCTGTGAAGGCCATGCCTGGGCACTTGGAATCCAAGTATAAGCTGTTGGGTAAGAAAGGCTTGTTTTGTAGCCTGAGCTTCAGTCGGGAAGGGGACTTGTCTTGCAGAGAGCCATGCAGATCAGCAATGTGCCCTTCGCTGACGACTCCTCTGGGTCTGATGATGACTGCAGCTCTCAGGCCAGTTTCCGAATATCAGTCCCTTGTTCTGAGTGTAGGAAGACCAGCGGACTAGGCAGTCCCCGGGCCATCAAGAGAGGTACAGAGAAGGGGGGCAGGAGGGTCCCCTCACCCCTTTCCATGGGATTTGTCCATGGGGGACCTTACTTGATCTGTACTTGGGATCCCCAACAGCTCTACCCTTAGCCCCAGACTGGAGGTCCCAGGTCTGTGATGAAGACCCTGTAGCCCCTGGGCCATGTGAGTTGGGAGGTGTAGGACCCAGACCTTGATTCCTCTTCTGGTGGCCAGGGGTCTCCATGTCTTCACTGAGCTCCGAGGGTGACTACGCCATTCCCCCTGATGCCTGTTCGCTGGACAGTGACTACTCAGAGCCTGAGCACAAACTTCAACGCACCTCGTCCTACTCCACCGACGGGCTGGGCCTAGGCGGGGTGAGCAACAGAGGGCACAGTGGGACAGACCTACAGCAGAGGCTGCCTGGGCTAAGTGGGTTAGGCCCCTGGGTTGGTACAGAGAGGGAGGCAATCCTGGAGAGTGGGCTGGGGGTGTCCACTGATGAAAGCAGATGCACACAGACCCCAGGCTCGGGGGAGGGGGGAAGGAGGAGCGTAGAGAGCTCCTTGGTACCCTATGAGGGGTTCGCACCTGTTGCTTTATCTCCACACTGACCCTCGGATGCTGACGTGAGCTGTCAGATTGTGCTTTACAGGCATAGTCTTCAGTGCTCGCACTTCACATCTCATTTGTCCTTGTAGTCCTCTTGGGATTATTGCCCTGTTTTGGGGTTATTACCCTGTCTTAGGGATGAGACACTTAAGGTTCCGACTTGCACTACATGCCAGGGCCAGCAGTGAATCCAGACCTAATTCCCCAGCCCTGGCTCCACTCTACTCCACAAACCCTCTACCCTGGCCTGTGCCCACTGTTCCCCAGGCCAGCCTGACCTCTCATGCCATGCCGCCTAGAATGACCTTCCTCCTCAGCATTTTTTTTAAATACTTATTTTTTAGTTGTAGTTGGACACAGCACCTTTATTTTATTTATTTTTATGTAGTGCTGAGGATCGAACCCAGGGCCTCGAATGTGCTAGGTGAGGGCTCTACTGCTGAGCCACAGCCCCAGCCCTCTCAGCCTCCCAAATTCTTTGAAGAATTTCATCATTCTTCCAGAGACCTGTTCAGGTCTGGTTTTTTCCTGAAGCTCTTCCTAGCCGCCCTCTTGCCTGAGCCCCTGATCTGCCACTTTCTCATGGCAGACCAGGAGTTATCTTCCCCAGCCATGTGGGAGCCCTCCCCTGCAGGACCATCCTGGCTTTTCTACTCCTCTCTGAACCCCCAACAGGGTATGGTGCCCAGAAAATAAATACAAGGAATAGGCACCTAATAAGTTTTTAAAATATTGCCAGGTGCAGTGGCACACGCCTGTAATCTCAGCGGCTTGGGAGATCAGCTGAGGCAGGAGGATGGTGAATTCCAAGCCAACCTCAGCAAAAAGTGAGGTGTTAAGCAACTCAGTGAGACCCTATCTCTAAATAAATTGCAAAAAGGGCTGGGGATGTGGCTCAATGGTCAAGTGCCCCTGAGTTCAATCCACAGTACCAAAAAAAAAAAAAAAGTTTTTAAAAAATTGATGGCAAAGCAGTGATTCAGCTGGACCATTTTGACTTGTGTGATGTAGAGCCCCAAGTGATTTCCCCTTTCTGTCTCCCTCTCCCTCTCTGCTCTCTCACCCCTCAGGAGTCACTGGAGAAGTCAGGCTACCTACTGAAAATGGGAAGCCGGGTGAAGACATGGAAGAGGCGCTGGTTTGTCCTGAGACAGGGACAAATTCTGTACTACAAGTCCCCGGTGAGACCCCTCCTCCAGCACTGGAGGTAGAAGGATCCCAGTCCAGACTCAGAACTGTATGATAAGGACTGAAAGAAAGGCAGTGTGTTCAAGGCCAGAGCACAGAGATCTGACAGGCAGTGAGAGGCACTCAAAGCTTTGAGACACACAGGGGACCATGAGGCTGGGCATGGCTTCTCACAATGAAATAAGGCACAAGACAGTCAAGGCAGCCCCTGGCCAGCTGGCTTGGGAATTTCTTCTTCCTTCAGAAGCCGATTGCTTCTCATGTTTAGTCCTATAAAAAGATCTGTTCCTAGGCTGCCCTCACTTCATCTGGATTATTCTAACAGACAACCCATTACCTTCTCCACCTCTTCCTTCCATTGTCTGGAATTAAGGAGCCTTGATGTTGGGAACTAGTTTGACAGAACCTCCCTAGAGAACTAATTTTAATTATTGAAGAGGGAAAATCGGCCTTGCTCTTGTGTAGATCCCCTTTGATTGGTAGTGGCTGTCACCAACTCCATACTCTCTTTTAAGGATTCTGGGTCTATATTTCTCTATGATAAGCATTCCATGATTGATTGATTGATGTCTGCAGTGATAATGGAAAGAATAATAGTAATGATATATATGCCACTTATTTGCCATGTTTCATATAAGAATATAGTGAAAAGTTTTGTTTTTGTTTAAGATGGGGTCTTATTATGCTACCAAATCTGGTCTTGAATACTTAAGTTTAAGAGATCCTCCTGTCTCAGCCTCCCAAGTAGCTGGGACTACAGGTCTACACCACCACACCCACTTTAACAAAAAGAATTTATAGGGACTTTATCATTGAATAATAATTTGGTAACTTCTGACCCAATTTTAAAGGCTTACTCAGTCTTTATTGAGGCTTGTATTGGAAAGACCCATTCTTCTAAGTATAGCTTCATTTAGCTAGAACCAGAATCTAGAACAAGTTACCCATCATACCATACCAGGAAAGCTTGGGAATAACTTTTCCCGTTGCCTTTGACCTGCAGTAAGATATGAGGGTAAATGATGCTCTGAGAAGCCTCCAATGCTTTGCTCTCTGTTCCTTTCTTTACAGAGTGATGTCATTCGGAAACCTCAAGGTCAAGTGGATCTGAACTCCCATTGCCAAATTGTTCGAGGGGAGGGTGCACAGACATTCCAGGTGAACCTGATCAGAGCAGTTGGTATTTTAGGCAGATCAGATGCTAGGTTTGGATATGACTATGTTTGAGACAAAGATGGGGCAAAAAGAACATGAATGAAAGACTTAACATCAACATTAGGATGTTGTACTACATTGTGAATATAAGGAAGGAAGAGGAGACAATGTGAAATGGAGTGAAGGTAGGAAAGATAGGGAGGAAAAGAAGAAAGGGAGCAACAGGGTAGGAATAAGGAAGATCCAGTGAATTCAGGGTCTTGTGTCATCTCAGAGCTTGTCTTGCTGCCTCTGGCCCCAATCCTTTGCCCTCCACAGCTTATCTCAGAGAAGAAGACCTACTACCTGACAGCAGATTCACCCAGCCTGCTGGAGGAGTGGATACGGGTCCTACAGAACTTGTTGAAGGTACAGGCCACCGGGCCTCCAGCCCTGCCTCAGGGTGGCACCAAGCCCACTGTGAAGGGCTGGCTGACCAAGGTATGAGGGAGCTGAGGGGAGGAACCTCCAGAGTCCGGGAGCCAGGAGTGGGAGGGGCAAAGAGTGGTGGGCTCCCTCCTTTCCCACAGTTCCTAAATCCAGGGGCTTCTCATGTAACTAGCTGGTTGACCCTCAAACATGGTCTAACAACATAAGGTGATGGTGATGGTATCTAGGAAGCAGAGCTGAGGATTGTTAGAACAAGTATTCCCAATACAGGAAGGAAAGCAATGGTTTTACCCCATTTTGAGGTCATTAGGGGTTGCCCCCACATTGTATCCACCATGCCTCAGAATTAACAGTGTCAAGAAGAGACTTGGGCAGATTGGGAATAGCCAGTCATCCAAAGACTACAGTGTCCTAGGCCTGCCCTAAAGACATTTTAGTTAGGGCTCTTCTGGTTGCAGGGAACAGAGAACCATTTGCTAACCCATGGAAAGGGAAGTTAACAAGGTAGCACTTAGTGACAACAGACACCCCAGAGCCAGAGCAGCTGTGCTCAGCAGTCTCAAGGGTTATGGGCTCTCAGCCTCTGCATCCCCCTTCAGGCTGTGTTGATGCCATTCTCTGCATCTGGGTAGTTTCTGTTCCCTCATGATCTGTGGTCACCCAAGGGTTTCAGCCTGCCTTGGCTCTTACCTTCCTTGCATCCTAACAACCCTCGCCTCTGCCAACTAGCAAGTTCTTCCTGTGTTCACATTCCTGGAAGGGATATCTGATTGTCCTGGTATCCATCTTTTTTTTTCTTTAAGATTTTGATGGACCTTTATTTTATTAATTTATTTATATGTGGTGCTGAGAATCGAACCCAGTGCCTCACACATGCTAGGCAAGCGCGCTGCCATGTGCCACAACCCCAGCCCCTAGGTATCCATCTTTTAATGGTAGGTCATAGGTCACTGAATAGCCCAAGGAAGGCTGGTGTACACATCATGGTCTTTTCTGTGAAAGGGGTTCTATTAGTAGGGAGTCTAACAGGCATTTCCACTAAGGACCTGAGTCTTCTCTTTGGCTTCTTTTTGCCAGTCCTGGATTTTTTTCTGGGGCCCTCTGGTTCTAATAATGCTAGTTCATTTCTGTCCTCCAGGTAAAACATGGCCACTCCAAGCTAGTCTGGTGTGCTCTTGTTAGGAAAACCTTCTACTATTACCGGAGCCATGAGGATAAGGTACCTCAACTTCCTGACAGCAACTATTCCCCCAAGCCACATTGCTGTGGCTCCATGTCCTGATGTCAGTCCCCATCTTTACCCTGTACCCAACCAAACCCACAACTAGTACAACAGCCAGCTGGCTAGATCTCTCCAGAGCATGCAGCCAGCATGTATAACCTGTGTGGTCTATTGGTTATTCTCAAATAAGCCTCACTCTGCTCCCAGCCTGGCTGCAATGCTATAGCTTCCAGCTTCCCATCCGGTCGTCTGTCCACATCCAAGACTCCCACCCTCTAGAGCTTAAGTATTCAGAGAGAGGAAATTCCCTCATCCCCCTGGTTCTCCCACTCATGGACGGCTCATGTCTACAGCGACCCCTGGGTCGTCTGCCTGTGCGGGATGCACGCATAGAAGAAGTAGATCGATCCTGTGACTCAGATGAGGACTATGAGGCTGGAGGAACCAGACGGTTACTTTCCTCCCACTGTACGCTGGTGATCCATCCTCCAGAGCACAGTCCTACCTACCTGCTCATTGGTACCAAGCATGAAAAGGTAAGGTAGGAGTTGGGCCTTTGTGGCCAAACTTGGATTTGTGATTTTGATCTTCCTTTCTCTTTCTTTATCTTTTTTCTTTCTTTCTTTTTTTTTTTAATGTATGGACCTTTATTTTATTCATTTATTTATATGTGGTGCTGAGAATCAAACCCAGTGCCTCACACATGCTAGGCAAGCACTCTACCACTGAGCCACAGCCTCAGCCCTTCCTTTCTCTTTCGCCTGAGCTTCCCTAAATTTATTTCCCTCTTTTAATACTTTGGCAATTAATATTCTCTGAATGAGAATATAGCTTTCCATTGAATTCATTCCCAGTGATCAGCATCTTCCCTGGGGCCATGAGATAGAACCAACTTGGAAATAGGTCCCTGTTCACCTGATCCCTAATCTTTCCCCTTAGAAACTGGTAACCTTGAGTCTTGCCAACCACAGTGGCTGAATCCCACTGTGGGAATCCTCTTTGGAACTTTTACCTCCACTCTTTCACTCTCCCACATCCAATGGCTTCCCACCTTCTTCCAGGATACATGGCTTTACCACCTCACAGTGGCTGCAGGTGGCAGCAGTGCCAAGGTAGGCACTGCCTATGAGCAGCTCATTGGGAAACTGATGGATGGTGAGGGAGACCCAGGTAAGGTAAGGGTGGCCATTGTGGTGTGGGTTGGAGGGTGGAGGCTAGGTGCTTATTGGTCAGGAACCCAAAGAAAGCACTGTGGTCCCCTGGAGCTGTGCTAAATATAACTAATTCAGAACAGGAGTCCCCATCCTACTTTTCAGGGCCCCTATGTCTCTGTCTAAGACACTCGGGGGGAGTTTGTCTGGGAAGCAGACTGTTCAGTGATCTGGGTAAATGTTTCACTCTTCAGACCACAGCTTTGCTGGCTGGGCAGAGGACTGAGGAAAGGAGGTAGCTGGTTAATCTATAGTTAGACTTTGTTAATTAATAATTTGAGCCTAAATTTGATCAGGCTAAACTAAGCCTGGGGCTGTTTAGGGGTCTTTATTTTGCTACTGAGTCTCAGGGTCCTCAGGAACTAACCAAGGCACACACCACGCACAGCCTTTTACTGCTACTGTGAGGCTTGTGTAATGTGTGTGCTCCTGCAGCCAATTCTGCACCATAAGGCAGAGACCTGCCCTTACATACACTTACCCTCAGGTGCATCCCAGCCATGCACACTCACCCTTCTTGCAGTTCTGTAGCAAAGTGCTGACTGCCTTCCTGTATGGCCACACTTGTGAGTGTGTGAATGCAGTGCACCCCTGCATACCCTGTAGTCTGTGACTGATACATGTTTCCCAGAGAGTTAAATTATTGTCTTCCTCACAAACTAAAGTTGGGGCTGGGAGGGTGGGAGGTGAGTTCCTTCCTCAGTAGTAACTGTACTGCTTTCTGGTGCTGTGCTTTGGACAGATTCCCCACTCTGGAGGCACCCTATGCTGTGCTATAGCAAAGATGGGCTGTGTACCTCCCTCACCACCCTGCCCTCTGAGGCTCTGCAGACAGAGGCTCTCAAGCTCTTCAAGGTAAAGTAAGAGCATAGCCCAGGCCCATCAACCAGTGGTGTCCACACTGCATGCCCAGGCTTGGCCTGGAGCAGCCTAAGCCTACTGCTGTGATAACATGGGTGGAGGAGATAGGGTAGCCCACAGGGGGATCCAGAGAGAAAGGGAAAGAAGGTCCCCCAAGGTCCCCCAATGGCTTCCTTTACGGCAACCTTCCTTTATGGCAGAGGGAAGCTCTAGGACTTTGAGAAATGCCAGTGAAAACTCTCTCTTGATGAAGATGCCCCCCTATAGTCCACAGTAGGAAGGGCCAGGTTTACATTGCTTCTGGACTTCAGAGACTTTGACCTATTTAAAAATGTTCTTTGTGCTCATCTGAATTTTTTTAATATTTATTTTTTAGTTATAGGTGTACACAATACTTTTATTTTATCTTTGTGTGGTGCTGAAGATCGAACCCAGTGCCCCATGCATGCTAGGCAAGCACTCGACCTCTGAGCCACAACCCCAGCCCCGCTTATCTGAATTTTTAAATGAATTTTCTTATGTAAGCTAACTTTGTCTTGCTTGTATAATGGAAACCTTTAAAGAAGGAAAGATTCATTCTGTGAGATGAAGTGGTACACACCTGTCATCCCAACAATTTGGGAGGCTGAAGCAGAAGGATCATAAGTTCAAGGCCAGCCTCAACAACTTAATGAGACCCTGTCTCAAAAGTAAAAAATAAAAAGGTTTGCGGATGTAGTTCAGTGGAAAAGCAGTCCTGGATTCAATCCCTAGTTCCAAAAAAAAAGGAATGATTCTATCCCAGAATAGCCACTTCAGCATAGATGCTTGTAAGCAGTAATAATGCTCTTTCCTAGAAAGAGCTGTCTGTGGTGAATTTGAGCCTCCCTTAGGGCTCTGCTTGGGGTCAGACACCATTGCACTGTCAGAACAATAATCATGGTGCTGTCTCTGCCTGTACCACTGTTGTTCCCCTCCCAGTCCTGCCAGCTCTTCATCAATGTGCCCGTAGAGGCTGCCTCAGTGGACTACCACGTGTCCCTGGCCCAGACAGCACTGCAGGTGTGCCTGGTTCACCCTGAGCTGCAGAGCGAGATCTACTGCCAACTCATGAAGCAGACCAGCTGCCGCCCACCTCAGAAGTACTCCCTCATGCAGGTTAGCATTCCCTGGGGATGGAACATCTGAACAGAATCACTGGCAAGGACTGCCCAGGAAGAAAAAAAGTGGAAGGTGATGGGCAAATTGTGCTCTGTGCCAAGCGAGCAAACAGCCTCCATGCTCTGAGCTGCCTCAGTACAGCTTATCTGTCTGTGCATTGTCAGATTGTGTGATCACCATTCTGAACAAAGCCTGACCAAGCTGGCCAACCCGGTTCCCACAGAAGGTTGGGGGGTTCTGGTGTGGGGAAAGAGTGTCAAACGTTTTGCAGCTTGGAACTGCAAGGCAGGGGCTCTGCAGACCCAGCACACAGCCCACCCTATGTGTCCCCTGGCAGTGTTGGCAGCTCCTGGCTCTGTGTGCCCCACTTTTCCTGCCTCAGCATCATTTCCTCTGGTATGTTAAGCAGCAGCTCCAACGCCATGCAGATCCCAGGTGAGTAGATGTGTTTCTGCTGCCACTACTGATTGCGGTATGATTGCCACTACTGATTGCGGTATGATTAAGAGGGATGATGGGGAGACTAGATAGAGCAGATTGTTCCTCCCCTCCAAGATTTGCTCAGGATTGAGAGATGTTGTCCATTATCTTGTGCAAACAGGCACATGGAGATCTGGGCATGCTTAGGCTTCTCTGCACACCAGTCCATGTGTTTTGGGGTGTTTTGTAGGGTAGTTCATGTGAAACCATATTGCCCCTAAGTTGTCCCCAAATATTCACTGTTTCTATGTTATTCTGGCTTCTGCAAGAAAACATGCATGCTAGCAGTCTACCACAGATAGGTTATGAATGACAAATTAATACTCTAGTCTTAAGGGCTTTTCCTACAACCTACCCCTGCTAGTTTTGGTGCTAGCTAAATTGGGTAGGCACCTGGGTGCCACAGAGGCAGGGATGATCAGAGTGCCTAGTGTTCTCATCCTCCTGGCTTTTTAGAAATGAAACTGGCCAGTATGCCACCTACTGTCAGCGGGCAGTGGAGCGAACTCTGCAGTCAGGGGAGCGGGAAGCCAGACCATCACGCATGGAAGTGGTGTCCATCTTGCTGCGAAACCCCTTCCACCACTCCTTGCCCTTCAGCATCCCTGTGCACTTTGCCAACGGGACTTACCAGGTGAGGAAACTGGCTGAGCTTTCTGACCCAAGTGTTCTTACTGTCTAGAGGAAACATCTCTGGCCCAGGTGAGTGCCAAGCCTCTGTGGGCTTTCAGATTCTTAACAGGGAAACCAGAAAAAAGGATGAGCTTAGAATTTGGCACGGGAGGGGGCATTAATTCATGTGTTTAGGGAGAAAGGAGTTTGAATCACAGAAGCACTTCATTGTGCGGTTCTCTGGAAGTAGATCTCTTTATCACATGAACAGGGAAGCTGACATATGACTAGGAAAGTGGCATGAGACTGAAGCCCCAAGAGTGACAGTAAAGAAGGGACCAAGCTTGTCTGTTCTGGTTTACAGTGGGCAGGCTCAGCTTCCTTCCCCTGACCTTCTGTGTCTGAATATGGAAACCATCTTGCCTGGTTCTCTTGCATTCACCCTTGCTCCTCTCCACCTGCTATAGAAAGCCTCCACAAGCCTACTGAGCTCAGAGTGCCTCCCCTCCTCCACAGGTGGTTGGTTTTGATGGCTCCTCCACAGTTGATGAGTTCCTGCAGCGGCTGAATCAGGAGACGGGCATGAGGAAATCATCCCACTCTGGCTTTGCTCTCTTCACCGATGATCCTTCTGGCAGGGATCTGGAACACTGCCTGCAGGGGAGTGTCAAGGTGACAGCCTCCCCACTTAGCCACCCCAGACTCAGGAATACTAGTGCCATCCAGTGGGCACCCGACTATTCAGTAGCACATTTGGTGCTGAGCCCAAGGTACTTCCTGGGCCAGCATTTTTGTGCTAGTCTAAAATGTAGCTGTGTGGGCAGAACAAAAATGCATGTACCCTCATCTCTGGGGACAAGATCTCCATACCCTGCCTCCATCCAGTGGCCCTGCAGCATCCAGGGGAAAGAGCCTCTTCTCAGCTTGGTAAAGGGGCAGGAAAGCTCTGCTGAGCCTACATCGGCCCACTCATAGGCAGAGAACTGTATGCCTGCACCCACTGTGTGCCATCTTATGCACCAGGACCTATGCTATGCTTATAGTTGTTTTATTTATTTATTTATTTAAAATTAAATAATTAATTAATTAAAAATAAGTAGGGATTGCTTTACTACTAAGCTACATCCCCAGCCCCTAGCTTATAGGTTTTAACAAAGTAGATCCTTCTTGTACCTGTGTTATTAGAGGCCCTTAAATGGGATTGAAGACCAATCTGTATTATGGTCTAGAATTAGAATGAGAGTCTTAGTGTGTATGGGAATGTGCTGCAGCACTTGATGAGTATATTTGGCTCCAGAATCTGTCTTTACAACAGCAGGACAAGGGCTTCTAATCTTACCACTTCCAGGAAAAAAATATGCCAGGTATCTTCCTCATAAGTGTCTGAAGGCCATTGGGTATATTTGTTGAAAAGAATGGCAGTCGGTGGAATGGAAAAGGAGCCAGTGAGATGAGGCCACGGGTTTCAGGGTCCCTGCGTAGCCTCCAGGAAGCCCCCTCGACTATGAAGGCAGTGGGACAGCGTTCCTTGCTTTGCTGCTCACCATGCCCAGGGCAGGTTGTACCTCCCCATCCATTTGTGAGGGAGTGGCAGCACTGCAGGTCCTGGGAGTATGAGGCCCCACACAGGTCAGTCACCTGATGGGAGCACTCACAGTTCTGCCTAAGTACAGGCAACCAGGGCTGGACCTTTTTGCCCTCACAAGGGGCTTCTTTGACTTTCCTCTTTTGCCTCTTCAAGATCTGTGATGCCATCTCCAAGTGGGAACAAGCCCTGAAGGAGCTGCACCCTGGAAAATCTGAGGGTGGGACACGCGTTGTGAAGCTGATGTACAAGAACAGGTCCTGAGCACTGCCTGTGGGAAAACATGAGGACTGCCAGTGGGGGCCAGCTCATCACCTCCTCAGCTGGATGGCCTGTCCTAGACAGGCAGACGGGCCCACAGATCCAACCCTGCCTGATGGGCATTAGCTGAGGTGCAGGCCGGCGCTGCTCCTACTCCTGAGACACTGGGTAGCTCAGGCTTTGTCAGCCAGGCAAATAAGTTCCATTAGTCTCCTGGAATCTTAACTCATCCAACACCCTAATAAACACTGATTCCAGGTGCTAGATTCCTGTCACCAAATCCATTAAGTCTAATGGTATATTCAGAATTAGCCACATCCTGCTGTGGTTATAAGATCTGCATGGTCCTGCATCTGCTCTGTCATACCTGATTACGTTTCTGGAGCAATAGGAAATAGTATAAAGAATTATGGGGGTTTTGTTTGTTTTGGAAATCAAGATAAAAAGATCCAGAGAAAGCCTCATCCCTGATTGGGATCCCAACTGAAACTTGGCTTCTCACTCTTTTCCCTCTAGGCTGTACTTTCGGAGTCAAGTCAAAGGGGAGACAGAGCGAGAGCGACTGTTGCTTGCCTTTCAAACCAGTGGAGAGATAGTGGCAGGGAGATTTCCTGTCAATAAAGAACTGGCTCTTGAGATGGCCGCTCTGATGGCCCAGGTATGGTTCTGTCTGTTCAGGAAATATAAGGGTCAGGAGGCCATCTTGGGACTCCCAGGTGGAATCTCCAAGGCAGGTGGAATCACCATGCAGCCTGAAATATTAGAGATTTCTGCAGATCTGGAGGTGCTCAGAAGAGGGCAGCATGCTGTCCCGGGTACAGACAACAGACAGCTTACCCACTGCAGACGGACTACAGTCCAGAATGCTGGACTGGGAATTCAGAACAGGGGTTTGAGTCCTAGCCATGTTCCCATGTGAAATGTTGGCCAAGACATGTCATTTGTCTATGCTTTAGTTTCCTACTCTGTATACTAAAAACAAAATACTTCCCTTCCTGCATCCACAGGGTTGTACTACTAAGTATGATGCTTAGATAACAAATATCTCATAATGTATGAGATAAAATGTATAAAGCATCCAACATTATAAGTAGAATTAGGAAGACCATACATTCAAACTTTGACTCTCCTTCCTATTACCTGTAGGAGCCATCTTGCCAGAGGTATGTGGGATACCTCCATGGTCCCCATAAGAAAAAGGCTGGATCAACATGCTGGAAAGGAAGGGGAAATAATTGTTGATATTTATAAGTATTAACATCAACATGGATATCCTATAGTTGGCCCTATGCTAAGCATTTTGTATGTATTTTCCCACATAGTTCTCATTCCCACTTAGTTGAGGAAATTGAAGCTCAGAGTGTTTAACTTGATCAAGGACATAAAGCTCGAAATAACAGAACTGGGATTTGAGCTAGGTAGTCTGTCTTTCAGGATCTGTAGCATTGTCAATTCTATGGCCCATATTCTTTGATTAGAAACTAGAATTTCATTTCTACTCTGAAAAAAAAAAAAAAGAAACTAGAATTTCCACATAATTTCCCATGTCTGCCACTAATTAACTGTCTTTGGATAAGGTAATTACCTCAGCTGCAAAATGAAAGTTGGTCTAGACAATCTACAGTATTCTAGAACTCTAAGGTTATTTCTGTAGTGTTTATGAAACTTGAAATAAAGGTTCTGTTCACAAGTATTTTTTAATATCCAATCACACCCCACAAATAAACAGTGGTTTAGTTCACCTCTCCAAAAACATCCACCTGGCCCCATCTACCTCCAGACTCTTGTTAACTCCTATGTTTTTTTGCTATAGGTAGAATATGGGGACTTGGAGAAGCCTATTCTGCCAGGTCCTGGGAGCACACCCCCTGCCAAGACTCATCATCTTCTCCAGCAAGTCCTAGATAGGTTCTACCCAAGGCGCTACAGACATGGGGCACCCCCTGAACAGCTGAGGTAGGTAGCCTGCAAGGTCTTGCAGGGAGGTATTGTGGGGAGGCCCCAGAGCTGTGATGAGACTTCATGGGCACTATTTCTCTCCATACACCCCAACAGGCATCTGACAGATATGCTGACCACAAAGTGGGCAGCACTGCAAGGCTGCTCCCCTTCTGAATGCATCCGTATCTACCTGACTGTGGCCCGGAAATGGCCTCTTTTTGGTGCTAAGCTTTTTGCTGCTCAGGTAAGTGCCAGTGGAAGGAGCCACATCCTCAGGAATATCCTAAATTTCTCCTGGAGCTGCACTCCCCATCTGGTCATGTTTGAGCCACTCCAGTCTACAACCCCTGCCTCCACACTACCAACCACAAGGGGTCACTTTCTCTCCACCTATTTCTAACCTACTCCAGGTTACCATGGTCCAGAGCACAGTTGTGATTCATAGCTTTATGAAAGTGTTTATTATAGACTTGTCAATGCTATTCCTGAAAGAGAAGAGGATCAACGAATTCACACACAAGGATTTCAACTTAAAATACTCCATTTTAAAGGAGTTTGAAAGAAACATGTATAACCTAAATAAATCTCTATTAGCTTAACATGGCACACAGGGGAATCAGACTACATAGGCAAGAGTTAATTTCACCTCTGCATGAAGGCCAGGAGGCCAGTAGTAATTTTAGTTGGAACTTTTCCTCACTAGGCATCTGGAGTACATGAATTTTATAGAAAACAGATATTATCCTGTAACCAGACATTATAATCAGACATTAAGCTGCTCATGTTTCTGCTCACTGAAGCCAGAGTTCAGAAAATGGATATTCACTCATTTATCCAACAAATATTATGAAGTTCCTACTATATCTAATGCTACTTGTTTAAGATTATAAGAACTGAACAAATCAGACAGCCCTTGCCTTCATGAAGCTTCACATATAATGGGGGAGATGCACATTAACCAAATAATCATCTATATATTCATTTTTTGTCTTCTCCCGCATCGTACATATGCACACATGTATATTTATTTATTTAAATTTTATGGGGCTAGGGATTGAACCAGGGCCTTGAGTATGCTAGGCAGAGATTCTACCACTGAGCTACACCCTCAACCCCTATCATTCATATATATCATTAATTCATATATTTTCATATGTATATGATGATATATATATAATTTATATATGTATTTTTTTTTACAAGCGGTTACAGGAATATGAAGGAAAAGTATAGGGGTGTTATAAAGGCATCTATAAAGAGGCCCACTTGATCTTGGAAGTTGGGGAAAGCTTCAGAAAAGGTGACCTGTCCATCTCTCCCTCTCCTCCTAGCCTTTTGAGTAGGAAAGAAAAACCTTCTGAATCATCCCACTGCAGCCCTGGCAATAAAAATTCAGGAAATGTCCACTACATGTCATGTTCTCACTAGTAAGGCTTAAGCCTACAAGATTGCATCCTTGTTTTTCCATTCTTTTAAAGTCCTTAGGAAATTGGTTAAAGCAAGATGCACTTCAGCTGGGAAACACTGTGAACAGAATGCTACGTTTCTGAGATCTGAAACAGCCTGTTCCCCATGCAAAAGATAGGGCTGGCCTCTATTCTGCAGCCCAGAGCTTTCTGTCCAGTGTTTTGCAGCAGGATGATGTGATCCCATCCACCTCTGGGATCGTTAGTAGATGCCTCATGCCACAGACACTCTTGCCTGTTTATTAACGAATGCTATACAAATTGTTTTCTGTGTTTTCCAAGATGAGGTTGAAAATTACTGCTTAGCAGATCCCTGGATGTACCTTTATCCTCAGAAAGTACTTAATGGTTCAAATTCTCTAACCCTGGATATTATGTCTGATGGGATTTTTCTGATCTGCAGCCTGCCAAGCTGTCTTCCAAGGAGAACACTCTGATATGGATTGCTGTGAATGAAGATGGTGTCAGCATCCTGGACCACCACACTATGGTATGGAAAGAGGAAAGGGTGGCTTTGATCCTTCCTCTTCCTCTTGTCTTCTCTCTGGATTCAAAGGTCTGAGTTAGATGACCATGGTTCCCTTACTTTCACCTCCTGTCCAAGCAGCACTGTCCTTTAGTCTAGACACAGCTTATAGATATTCAAGGTGTATAATTCCAAATCATGACCACTTCAAAGTTCTTCCTTCCTGTTTAAGTCTATCTGTGCCTAGAAGAGACAGGTGAAGGTTCCCCAGAACTCACTGGCTCCTTTCCACAGCAAGTGCACATCACTTACCCCTACTCTTCAGTGACAACCTTTGGTGGCTACAGGGATGACTTCATGCTTGTGATTAGAACCATTCCAGACCAGGGGTCTGGAAAAGCACACATTGAGAAGTTGATCTTCCGGATGACTGCTCCTAAGGTGAGTGACTGCGGCTACAAAATTTTACTCTGGTCTTGTGGGATGTTTTAGCTTGGAGCTTAGAGAGGAAACTGGGGTCACCATAGAACCTAGAAGGCCCTGCCCCAGGTAAAATTTCAGGTCCTGTATATAATCAGCTTCCCAGAGGGTTTAGGTAGCATTGTATCTTACTGTCATTGGTAAGCTAGTAGGTAGAGGTGCTATCAGGAGGGAACTAACTATGATCCAGCCACTACTATGCTCTTACTTTTGTAATTTTCACATACACCAGAACCATGCAGGCCTGAGTTGGTGCTCATTTGTCTGTCTTTTCTACAGCTGGCCCTGGGGTAGGGCAGTGTCCTCTTGAAGGTGCTCTCATGTTCTCATTCTGCTGCCACAACACTAGCCACAAAGTGGGACAGTCTCTGCTATGCACCCTCTTCCTTGTGATCTCTAAGGCAACAAAAATACCTCTTTTGCTTTAAGGCACTATTCCTACTCAGTACAGGAAATATTGACCATCAAAAGTAACAGTTACAAAGGCTCATAAACCTGAGTTCTTTTTTTAAAAAAATATTTTTTAGTTGTAGGTCGACACAATATCTTTATTTTATTGATGTGGTGCTGAGGATTGAACCTAGTGCCTCATGCATGCCAGGCGAGTGCTCTACCTCTGAGCCACAACCCCAGCCCCTCATAAACTTAAGTTCTGATTTATTATTCCTAACACCCTTCTGATAGTAACCAGAAACCCTGTTGATCCCACTCTTAATCCTCAAGTTGTAGTTTGCCAAATTCCACCTCCTTCTGATATCATCCCTGCTGAATGAGAGGATGTGTGACCTCTTCCCCAAGAAGGACCTCTTCCCTGGCCGTAGAGATAACCAGAGCAGAACATTAGCCCTCTTCTCAGGAGGGCACCACACATCTTGGAGGAACTCCAGACCATTCACTGGGTCCCTGAATCTCATAACGATCCCCTTTGGACACTTTCTTTTGGGTGGGTAGTTTGAGAGAGATGAGCTGAAGCCTGTGAACGTCATATACTCAATACAGCAGCCAATTGAGAAAGCCAGCACTCAAAGGCTAGCTTAATTCTTTTGCTTCTTTGGCCCCCTTAGATTGCTGAAACTACCTTCATCATGGCCAGCTACATGAACCACTGCTCTACAACTGTGAACCCACCTGCCAACTCACCTGCAGCCCGCCAGCCATGGGAGCTAGATGGACGACAGTTCTTTGCTTCTGTTTCCTGTGCCACCAAGGGGCCAACATTGCTGTGAATATTTCTCCTACCCTCTCCCCACCACCTCTGGGATTAGAGATTTATATCCTAGGATATGGTACTACTGTGATGGGTCTAATAGAACTCCCTGCACACAGTTCTGTGAAATGTGTATTTCAGCGTCTATGAAGACTACTCTCTAGATGCCTTATAATATTTCAGAGCCCAGCTTTTACAAATCCAGACCCAGTGTAGAAACCACTTATTCCCCACCACCACCACCCATAAGAATACTGACTCTGGATGCTATCTGATTCTAAACATAGACAGGGATGGCCCACTGTCCCAATGTTACTGAGGGGTCACAGTGCTGTATTTGGGGCTTCTGCACTGATTCCTTCAGGGAAGATCATTGTTATATTGTATGTGATCTTTGTGTGGAGAATTATACTTGAAGTTTTCTGAAAAGAATAGGATAAAAATTTCCAATTTACCTGAATTCTGACAAAAGCCAAGAATTAAAACTGGACTTCCTTTTCCAGATGGAAATGGTGTTGGCAGGACTAGAGAAAAACAAATAGACTATCTTCCCCTCTACTGATGAGTAGGATCCACAGTGCTCCTTCTGAGGCAGCAGCTCCAAATTTTGCAGAATGAAACACTAACCCTGCTGCATTTCATGCTTTATGTACACTGGACTATAAACTGAACTCAGTATTACACACTGTCCAAGCAAGGACAGGAAAAGGTGGGTCCAGTCTGACTTCTGTCTCACTTCAGCACCTGGAAGGGACTCAGTGAAGGTTGTGCTCACTACTGAAGGAAAGGTAGCCATTATTCCCCACTCTTTGAAAGACCGAGCAAATGCTCTCCACTTTTAGCTACTGTGTGAGGCACTGAAGGCGAATCAGGAACAAAGAAGACCCTCAGTCTCCTCCAGGGCCTGGGTGTGCTTGAGACTTCTGGCAAACTTCTGCTGGAAATTAGTTGGAGACTCAGGGCATGTATGTAATGTCTGTCTTAGCCTAAAAGCATTAGGTATAAAAAGTAGAAAATTTTTTCACCTTTTGCCTTCTTGAGAACATCATAATCCCCCTCAACTCAAACATTCTAATTGAGTGCAGGGGAATGGTTTTTGTCTACATCTTTTCCACTGGGGTGGGGGAGTTCATACTCTGATTTTCCAACATCTGAGAAATGAAGTTTTATTTTATAACTCTAAGGTAGTCTTAACATTTTTTTCACAAAATGCTGAAAAATGTGGCTAGCAGAAACAACCCAAGAACCAAGCTTTTAGCCCCAGTGATGTGGGTATTGCACATGCAAAAACCATGAGACTGGAACTAATTTATCTTATCACTTCAGCTGTTGTTATGCTTTCCCTCTCAACCTTTAAACTAACAAAGCACAGTGAAGAAGGAAGAAAAAAAGAGGCATGAGAATCTGTCTCTTTTTAATTTGACTTTGCAAGGCAGACAGTTTTATAGCTATTTCTGTCCCTCCACCCACCACCACCTCCCAGGATTTGGGTGGGGGTCTAGCTGAGACATTTCTACCTCGAAAAAAATCACCTGACGTAGGCTCTTGGATAACTCTTCCAAGGCTGAGTTATCTCTGCTTTTATATCCTGAGTGTCTCTAAGGCCAATGAAGATCTTAGCTAACTAGCGCATTTAAAAAAAAAAAATAGAGCTCTAAAGGAAGTGTAAGTGCCATTATGTTCATATTGAATCTAGGAGTCAAACTACTTCCCTCACCATCTTTCCTACTTCCTGACTCTTAGGAATCTTCCTTTAGTTTATTAATTTTATAGACAAGAAACTGTCCTAGAAACAAAGGCTTCTAGAGTTTGTTTATTCTTCTTTAACTTGGGAGTACCATGTCTGGAAACAAAAGTCAAATTTTCTGTCTTACATTTTGTCTCCTCCCTCTTGGCAAAAGTAGCTGAAAAGTGGTAGAAAATGCTGAATAACAGAAAAGTATCAATGTGTTTGACACCCATGACTGAAATGTCATGATCGTGTTTGTCAATAAAAAAAATAGCTGTCTGCACATCAGGCAATTACTGTGTATGTTTTGGAAGGAGAGTTGTTTATTAAGAAAGTCATCATAAATAACCCATACAGAACACAGAAGCTAGGTAGGCAGAGAATAGGCTTTTGTAGGACATTTATTCCATACCTTAAGAGCTTCATGGTTTTCCTTAACTTTCAGACAGAGATACTATGCAGAGAGAAATTATGCCTTTCATGTGAATTCTGATACCAGTTTCTCAATATCTTGCTCCATAAATTTCAACACAAAATTTAAACTTGAATGTGCTTATTAGGAATTTTACAAAATGCTCTTTGCTGACAATGCTTTTGATACATCATGTCAAAATTCTTAATTTCCCCTCTGGTAAAACAGGCAAAATTCTGAGATTCACTGCATTCATTCTGGTTCCTAAGACAGTGTCCACCTGATGGTTTATAGTACAGAAATCAAACCAGCCACTATGGCTTAGCAGTCATTTCCCATGGAAGATAATACTGGCCTTCTGGGACTCATGGGCTTGTTGATGTGGCTTTCTGGTGCGCCAGAATCTCCTGGCAGCTCCTGTACACTTCAATCAAGCAGTCCAGCCGGGGCTTGGCACTCTTGAATTCCAAAGGGGAGAAATGCAGAGTCAGGTGAACATAAGAGAGTTCTTAGTGGTTCTGCATCCACATGCAAGCTCAACCTCTCACCCACATTAAGGGTTCTAACTTGCACAGGTGTGAGCTCAGAGAGGCAAGAAATTCAAACCTCAGAGCATCTTGTTGGGAAAATTCCCAGCTAGCCCCACAGACCAGCCTGAGATTGTACAAGGCACACATCAAAAGACAGCATTTTAATCCATGGTGGTACACGCCTATAGTTCCAGCAGTCCGGGAGACGGAGGCCGGAGGGGAACAAATTCAAAGCCAGCCTCAGCAACTTAGCAAGACCCTATCTCAAAATAAAAAAGTAAAAACAGGTAGGGATGCGGTTCAGTGGTAGTGCACCCCTGGGTTCAATCTCCAGTACCAAAAAAAAGGATGGTTTTTTAAATCTCTAAATTTCAGGACAGCAAGAGGAATAACAAGGATGGACCTTAAAAAATGTCACAAGTTGTGAAATAGACCTCAGAGACAAGCAGGACAGTTTAATAAGTAAATTCAGAAAATCATTTTATACTGTGAAATGGAAAACAACCAAAATTAAAAGAAAAGCCACAGAATGTGAAAAATATATATATGGAAAGTGTATTTAATAAAAGTTTGCTGCTCAAAATATACAAAGAATTGTTATGAATGCATAGTCAATATCTAGATTTTAGAAGAGATGCACAGTTTAAAATAAGAGCTAATAGGTGATCACACTTATAAGAAAATATGAAAAATATCTTTAAAGCAATACAAATTTAATAACTTTAAAATGCCTCTACTTACACATTAAATTAAAAAACAGGTAAGCCACTGTTTGCCAAGACTTTAGAAAAACAAGTTCAAATTCCAGAGTATAGTAAAGTTGTTCAGTCTCTACAGCCCAATTTCAAATATAAAAATCTATAAGATTGGGCTGAGATTGTAGCTCAGTGGTAGAGTGCTCACCTAGCACATGTGAGGTACTGGGTTCAAACCTCAGCACCACATAAAAATGAAATAAAGATACTATGTCCACCTACAACTAAAAAATAATTAAAAAAAAAAAATCTATAAGACTAAAGTTTAATAAAATAATTTTGAACTTTTATGCAAAATGATTTTGTGCAGCTTTCTTAAATCTTTCATAAAAAGGGAAGGGCAGTGAGAGCAAATTATTATATATAACTACTACCAGTCATGATGGCACACACATGTAATCCCAGGAACTAGGAAGGCTGAGGCAGGAGGATTGCAAGTTTGAGGCCAGCCTCAGCAACTTAATGAGACCCTGTCTCAAAATAAAAAATAATAAGATCTGAGAATGTAGCTCAGTAGTAAAGCATCCCTGGGTTCATTCCTCAATACCAACATATATTTATATAGATTTAATATTATTTACCTACAAAGTAATTTATTATAATCATGGTTGCATAGTGTTGTTGTTATAAGAATAAAACAAAAAATTACCTAGATATAACTTAAAAAGTTAACAATAAAATGGCTAAGTAAATTGACTTTCCAATATGCTAGAATGCAATAAAATTATTTAAAATAATAAGCATAATGGCCTTTGTAAAAAAAAATGAATGTTAGATGATCATTAACATCTATGTAAAAGTATACATTAGTTAAACTGACAGGGTTAAAGTTAATGAATGGTGATTTGTATGCAGGAGTTGTTATATGTTTGATTATTCTCTTCTATATAATTTGTATGAATTCCTAATATTTTACCTCAGAGGGGAACTTTAAAAATAACTAAAATCCTCATTTTCACTAAAATTAGTTATCAGGTATCTTCCAATACTCTGACAATAGATGTTTACATTCCTACTGAACTTAAGTGGCAGTAGATATGCAGAAAAGTAAAGGATTTCATTGGAGAAAGGAAAGTGTTCTCTGCTCACCTGGAAGACAGGTACTACTTGGGATATCATATGTGGTTCCACTGGATCCTTCAATAAAATGCAGAGGTAGTAAATCACCTTCTGCTGTAAGAAAATAAACCAAATAACTCACTTTGTGTTCTTCTTTCTTCAAGGGAAGGCTCAAAACTGTCATAAATGGTTATCTCTAAGTAGCAGAATGCTTGATAGCTTCTAAAGTGAGGGAGAAGTATATTTTTATTCCTTAAAAAAACAAAACAAAGCTGGGCACAATGGCACGTACTTACTATCCCAGCAATAGCTCAGGAGGCTGAAACGGGAAGATCACAAGTACAAAGCTAAACTCAGCAACTTAGTGAGGCCCTAAGTAACTTAGTGAGACCCTGATTCAAAATAAAAAACAAAAAGGCTGGGGATATAGCTCAGGTAAAGTGCCCTGGGTTAAATCCCCAGTACAAAAATAAATAAATAAAAGCTGGGCACTTAGCGCATACCTGAAGTTCCAACTGTGTCTAGAAATTGGAGACCAGCGGAACAACACAGTGAAATTTTGTCTCAAAAAAAAAAAAGCAGAGATGATTTTTAAAGCTGGGCTAGAAGATAAAGTTAAAATGCTGATTCCATGAAAATCTGCTGTGTCTCTAAAAACATTCATGCACTGCATAACAATGTTTCAGTCAATGATGGTGAGACTTTAAGATTATAATGGAGCTGAAAAATCCCTATTGCATAGTGGCATTATGTCATAGTGCAATGTATTTTTTTTTTTAGTGCAATGTATTTCTTATATGTTTGTGATGATGTGGGTATAGACAAATATGTGCTGCCATATAAAAGTAGATATGAAGTATGTAAAGTACATAATACTTAATAATGATAATAAACAAATGGTATTGGTTTATGTATTTACTATATTAACTTTCTGTTGTTATAGAGTATTGCTACTTACAAAAACATTTACTATAAAGCGATATGCCATGTTATGCTGGCAGCAGCTTCCAACACCTCATGTTCACTGCATCTCTTGATTACACCAAGAGGCTATGGTTAGCCAGGCACAGTGGCGAATGCCTATAATCCCAGCAACTCAGGAGGCTGAGGCAAGACAATTACAAGTTCAAAGCTGGCCTCAGCAATTTAGCAAGGCCCTAAACAACTTATTGAGACCCTGTCTCAAAATAAAAAACAAAACAAGCTGGGGGATGTGGCTCAGTGGTAAAGCGCCCCTTGGGTTCAATCCCTGGTACCAAGAAAAAAAAAAAAAAAACAGCGGTTATGATTCAGTGACACACACTGTGTAAGTCTGTGTAAATATACTTCATGATGTCTGCTCACTGAGGAAACTGGCTAACAATGCATTTCTCATAATATATCCCATCACTAAAAAAAGTACAACTGTAAAGATAGTTATCTTTTCAATGGAAGTTTGTTTCCCTTTTGTAGTTTATATTCATGCCAGCTAAAAAGGAAACTCTGCAAGATTTGGACCAGAGCGTCCTCAAGTATAATTCTGTGTGATCAAATGCTTTAGGTAATAAGACTCAAGTTTAGATGAAGGAACATCCCATGAACCGACTATCTCCTCCAGAGAAACCTGTAATACTCATCACTTAAACACTTACCATGTAAATAGCCTCGTTAATGACAACATCCTTGACTTTGCCCATCTCTATGAAGGTAGTGCTTTCTTTGCCTGAAGCATAGGATGAAGTCATCTGGATGCCAAGGGAATCAATGATTAACAAAGTCTCTTGATCAATCTTCACAAAATGGAGGTACCCAAGCAAGCCTAAGAGGGTGATGGAGATGGCAGCAGAGAGGATCATGCTGTTCTGAAGAGAGAGCCAGACACAGGCAGTAAAATTACCAAGAGGTCCTCTGCGTATATCTGTGCCATAAGACAAGTCAATTGGGCACTGAGAAAAAAGGCTTTGCTCTGCTGTGAGCTAAAAAGATGAGAAGAACATGCACGGAAGAAGAGGAAATCACTTTTATTCAGACTCTGAAGTGCTATAAAGGTATATAGTGAAATGAATCCAGATTACTAATGACTAAGTCTAGGGAGAACTTTCAGCAAAATGTCCCCATCATACTAGCCTCAGAAATTATTCTATCAGGCACAATGACACATGCCTATAATCCCAGCAATTTGGGAGGCTAAGGCAGGAGTAGAAGTTCAAGGCCTGCCTAGGAATTTTAGTGAGATCCTCACTATATTTGGTGAGCCCCTGTCTCAAAGTAAAATAAAAAGGGTTTGGAGGTAGCTTAGAGGTGGAGTGCCCCTAAGTTTGATTCCCCAACCCCAAAAAAGAAAAAGAAAAAAAAAAAACAACTTCCAAAACTGCATCTTAAGGACCAAATGTTTTCCTCATGTGCTCCCTCAGCAGAACATACAGTACAAAATTATGGACTGAACAACTATAGAATGCTCATCACAGCAGCAGTACACTCCTCACCTGATTAACAGCCATTCATCCTTCTTAAATTTGGAGTGAATCATGATTAGCCTAGAAATGTGCATGTGATACAACTCTAACCAATGAAATGTTGGAGAGAGGGTTTGCTGAGAGGGGTGACAAACTTAGTTCATCTTAAAAAGAAATCTAAGTCTTTTGGGGTGATGGACCTTCTACCCTAGAACCATGGCCCAGTTCATGTGCAGCCTCACAGAGAAGGCCCCAGTGCTGCTGTCACTCAAAGCCTCGACTGGCCCCATTTTGACAGTATGCCAAAGCTGAGCTCCGTTTCTCCAACCCTTGCTGAGATCCCTACAGCTAGCTATCCAGAGCCTGAAAATAAGTCAATAGTGCTTAAATTGGTTGCTTTAAACAGCTCACAGTTAAAGAAGCTGTGCTGAATGGTTTGATGGCCAATGAAGTGTGGATGTGGTTTTATACTAGAGAGATCATAGACAAGCATGGCATCATTGGCTATAATGTTGAAGACCAATAGCCAACATCTGATTATATTTTATTTATTGTTTCAGTATTCTTGGACCATATGTGATCAAATTGCTATCTCAATAAAATGTGTCAGATTAAAAAAAAAAGAGCAATCTAAGGAATAAAGATCCCCTTGTTATGAGATGTAGATGCCTGAAACTATTATAACCTCTGCAAAACAAAGTGGAGAGCAATGGTAAGGTCTAGTGGAGTACACTGAAGTTGGAAGAGCAGGAAGATGAAAAGAGCCAGAGTCAAATGAGCCTCTCATATAAACTCTGTAGGCTTCCTACCTCATGTTTGTTTGTTTTTTTTGTTTTGTTTTTTATCAGGGATTAAACCCAAGGGCACTTAACCTCTGAGCCACACCCCAGTCCTTTTTTAAAAAAATTTTTTTGAGACAGGGTCTCATTGAGTTGCTCAGTGCCTGGCAAAATTGTTGAGGGTTATGGTTAGGGTTTTGCTTGACTTTCTTCTAAGGTTGAAGTAAGGAATTCAGTAAAGCACCTGGTACTCAGTGGGTATTTAATGAATATCTGCTCCTCCTTCTTACATAACCACATGTATGATTAGAATTCAGGGTAGTATTAAAACTAAATTATTGCAGTAGGGATGTAGTGGTAGAGGGCTTACTAAACATGCTAGAAACCTAAGGTTCAATTCTCAGCACTGCAAATAAAAATAATAATAATTATTCAACTATATTATAAATTAAATTTAAGAGGGACTTTCAAGTTAATTTAATCATAATTTTAGTTGATCCATGAAGAAACTTTTAGCTACAATTAAATACATGTTAAGACAGTCTTAATTCTGCTTATTTCTATGCTAAATTACTATGTTCTGCAATATGCTTTGATGGCAAGAGCTAATGGATGCAGCAATGGAAACTATATGTAAATTACATAAAAAGCCCTGCTGGACTTAGCTCTAGTCAGATCACTCCTGAAATAATATACTCATTTAAGAGGACTATATTTGAAACAAGAACACATACTTTAAAAAGATGATTCAGCCAGGCACAATTGTGCATGCCTGTAATCCCAGCGTCTCAAGAGACTGAGGCAGGAGGATTGCAAATTCAAAGCTGGCCCTAAGCAATTTAGCAAGTGAGGCCCTAAGCAATTTAGCAAGATGGGTCTCAAATGTATGAAATATGATATGTCAAGAGCTTTGTAATGTTTTGAACAACCAATAATAAAAAAAAAAGAAAACACAAAAAGGGCTGGGGATGTGGCTCAATGTTAAGCATTCCTCGGTTCAATCCCTGATAGTCAGGTAAGGGTGGAGGAAGATTCAGGCAGGGAACAGTAACACAAGCCTGTAATCCCAGAAACTCAGAAGGCTGAGGCAAGAGGATCCCAAGTTAAAGGCCAGCCCAGGCAATTAGCAAGACCATTCCTCAAAATAAAAAATAAAAAGGTATAGGGATATACCTATATCAGTCATAATCCCCCTGGGTTCAATCCTCAGTACTTGGAGGAAAAAAAAAAAGGTGGGAGGGGGCATGACTCAGATTATTCCTTTAATTTGAGAACGGTTACACACCTATGCTTTTGACCCTCACAATATTGTAAAGCAGGTATTAATTCCATTTTGAAGATGTGAAAACTGAGGCTCAGAGAAAACAGAAATATGTCTTAAAACAGCATAGGAAACCATTCATGTCTGCACTTTCTAAATTCTTTAGAAAGTACGCCTGAAAATTGGAGTTAGAGGGAGGGTTAAATTGCCTTGAAAAACAGAAGTTAAGACAAATAAAACTCTATATACATACACACGTGGAAGCAAAGGCAGTTTCTGGAAGACCACACGTAAGGAATTAGCAATGTGCTTCTGAGGAGTAAAAGATATGGATGAGGACGATCCACCTTACAGTTCTCTGAATTCATGGAATTAAAGTACTATGAGGGCTGGGGCTGTAGCTCAGTGGCAGAGCGCTTGCCTAGCAAGTGTGAGGCCCTGGGTTCGATCCTCAGCACCACTTATAAATGAAAGTATTCTGTCCATCTATAACTACAAAAAAAATTTTAAAGAAAGTACTAAGAGCATGTGCCACATAAAACACATGGTGTGAACGTTTTAGGCTTTCGTGCAAGAACTAGACAAATGCTGGGTCACTCCACAGAGCGGCGCAGCAGCCCACGGGAGAAGAATGTGCAGGAGCACAGACTTCATTAAACTCAATGAAAGAGCTGTCCAGCACGGAGCGGCGTCCCCAGAACCAGCGGGTCCCCGACTTCCGACCCTAGGACGGTGGGAGGTTCCCACCCGAATTTTGGGCTAGACCAAGACCCTTCCAAAGCCCAGACACCACCTCCAGGCGCAGGCAGGAGCCGACCGGCCATTACCTCCCAGAGGGTGAAGAGTCCGTAGGCCGCCAGCCACACGGTGCAGGTGACAGCAGTGAGCGACCGCAGCGAGAGCCGAGGGCAGTTGAGGCAAAACTCCCGGCAGAACGGCGAGTAGTAGCGGCGCTGCAGGGCCAGGCGGCCGCCACAGATGTCCGAGAAAGTCCTCTCATCCTCCATCGCCGCTGGCTCCACGCCGCAGCGCCGCTCTAGCCCACCCGCGGTTCCGCGCAGTATCGCCGGCGCAGGAGCCGCTTCCGGGAGCGGATCAGCCCCGCCCCGCCCCACCCCGAACTCCGCGCAGCCGCAGTTGCTCACCGGTTGGGGTTGGTTCGGCTGGGATTCTGTTCTGTAATTGTCGCCTTCTAGAAATTCCTAGGGATCCAACAGTTGCGGACAGATCAAAACCTATCATAACGTACTTTCACTCGACAGACTGGTTTCCATTATAAGCCAGAGTGAGCCCCAACGAGAGGGTCCGCAGGAATTCGTTCATCCGCTCATTCATTGCTGTGCCAGGTAGTTTTAAGGTACTGAGGGTATTGACAAGGTCTCTGCCCCCAAATAGCTTCGCTTCTTGTAGGAGAATCGATATGGAAATAACTTCAGATAATTATGTTGGCAATAATGTGCTAACCGGCAGGGGTGGAATGGGGACTTTATTAAGGCAGTCAAGAAGGGTCTCTGATGACACGGGACTTAGAAGGAGGAGGCCTCACCCTGGTCTGCCAAGGCCGCTCTGGAGGAATAATTTCCCTGAAAGAAGGACCAGGAAAAACAAAGCTATGAAGCAGAAACAAGGTTGACTTAACTGGAGGAATGAAAAGGTCAGCATGCCAGAAGAACACTTGGAAGTTGGGGAGGTAGGTAGGGATAAGACCCAGGAGGTAGTTGAAGACCTAGTAAGGAGTCTGGGAGTTGTCTCCTCCGGATCATATCTTGGAACATGGAGTAAGCAAACAAATCCTGGCTGGAAAGAAAACAGGAGTGGGAGATGCAGAAGGTATTACAATACCATCTTGCCCGGGCTAGCCTCGAACTCTTGGGCTTAAACTGTCCTCCCACCTCAGCCTCCTGAGTAGCTGGGATTATAGGGGCATGCCATCGCACCCACCTCCTTTATTTGATTTTTTTTTTTTATGGTATCTTATTGATGACTCCTACAAATGTGTGAAGGGGAGATAAACCCATCCTCAGATGAAGAAAAACTAAGAGAATTTGTCACCAACAGATCTACCTGGAAAAAAAAGGCTAATGGAATCTCTCTAAACAGGAAGGAAATGATAAAAAAAGGAATCCTGGAACATCAAGAAGAAACAGTGAAAAACCAAAAATATGAATAAACACGATAGACTTTTCTTCTCTTGAGTTTCCTATGTTATATTTGACGGTTGAAGTGAAAATTATGCCACTCTCTGATGTGGCTCTTGATGAATGCAGAGAAAACATTTAAGACTATTATAAATGGAGAAGAGTAAAACAACACTAATTATTAGAGGCACCACTAGACCTTGTTATTTAATGTGTCAATAAAAAGAAACATTACTATAGCATTTAAAACGATGTTTTAATAACTGTATACACACACATATATGTATGCATATACACTTTGTGTTGGTAGGGGTTGAACCTAGGGCCACACATCCCCAACCCTTTTATTTTTTATTTTGAAACAGGGTCTCACTAAGTTGCTTAGGGCCTTGCTAAATTCCTGAGGCTGGCTTTGAACTTGGATCCTCCTGCCTCAGCCTCATGAGTTGCTGGAATTACAGGTGTGTACCACTGTGCGCAGCTAATAACTATGTTTTAATTCAGTTTTTGTTGAAATTCTATGTATTTTAATTATGCATTTAAAAAATTAACTCTTTTTAACTTCATTAACTTCACCAGATTTTTACCACTGAACTACATCCTGGACTTTTTTTATTTTTTGAGACGGTCTCACTAAATTCCTGAGGGCCTCACCAAGTTACTGAGGCTGGCCTCAAACTTGGGATTCTCCTGCATTGGCCTACTGAATCGCTGGGATTACAGGCATAACACCACCATGCAGGCCTCATTTCCGCCCCCACCCCAGTCTGTTTTCCTCTGTTGGTTAAATTAGATAATTCTTATTATCCTATATTCAAGCTCAATGAATCTTTCCAGTGTCCTCTGCATTATGTCTCTGAGCTCATAGGTTGAGATTTTTTATTTTACTTATTATGTTTTTTAATTCTAAATTTCTGTTTGGAGTTAGCTGCAGTAGCAAATGCCAGCAACTTGGGAGGATGAGGCAAAAGGATCATAGATTCAAGGTCAGCCTCAGTAACTTAGTGAGACCCTGTCTCAAAATAAAAAGGACTGGGGATATAGCTTAGTAGTAAAGGACCTACTGGATTCTTATTTCAGATAAGAAAGAAAAATATATATATATATATATTTTAAAAAGTTTTTGTACTTAAGATGGACAGAATGCCTTTATTTATTTTTTAAAATTATTATTTAGTTGTAGTTGGACACAATACCTTTATTTTATTTTATTTTATTTTATTTATTTATTTATGGTGCTGAGGATAGAACCCAGGGCCTTGCACATGCAAGGTGAGCACTCTACCGCTGAGCCACAACCCAGCCCTTTATTTATTTTTACGTGGTGCTAAGGATCAAACCCAGTGCCTCACACATGCCAGGCAAGCGCTCTGCCACTGAGCTTCATACAGCCCAGCCCAAAATATATATATATTTAAAAAATTTTTCCATTTGGATCTTTGTATCTTCTTTGCTGAGACTTTATTTTTTTCATTTTTTGAAGTATGTTTGTAATTGCTTTTTGAAGTGTTTTTATGATGGCATTTTAAAAATCCCTGCCAGAGAATTCTCACATTGATGTCATTTCAGTATTGGCATCCATTGCCTTTTTTCATTCAAATTGAGATTTTTCTGGTTCTTAGAATGATGAGTTATTTTCATTTGATACCTGGGCATTTAGTTTACTATGGGAGTGTAGGTCTTATAAATCTTGTTTTATATCAGGCCTCCTCTGCCATGCCCCACCCGGAAAAAAGGAATCCCAGCGCATTAACTGCCAGGTGAAAATCCAGGCTCCCCACGTGACCTCCACTGACACCTGCTGGGCAGACCTGGTAACCTCTGGGTGGAGTGGAAGTTGGGGGGGCCCACATGTTCTCCACTGACACTGTAGGGTGGGGCTGGGAGAGGCTCCTTACCACTCCCAGGAATGAAAGTCCCTGCTGCACCCCAGTGACAAGGTGGGGTGCTTCCTTACTGTCTGGTGAAAGTGCAAGTCTAGGTTTCTCAGTTTTGGCCTTTGCTGGCAGAAATGAGGGCAGAGCCAGTTTTTTTCTGTGGTGTTTGACTGGACTAGTTACTGTTTAAAAGTTTCCCATCTTGCTTGGCTATTTCTTATTTTTGACAAGAGAGAGCAGCCTTTCCTTAGAGCATATTTGTGTATATGCCTATTGACATTTCTGGGTTGCTCTCTTCTCCAGCATCCAATCTGGGATGTATGAGACAAAAGCAAAAACCATGGAATGCACTCCTGTTTATTCCTCAGGTTCTAGGGTCCCTTGCCAGTCTGTCTTCTCTACTCCTTTCAAAGTTGTGTGAGTGTGTGTGTGTGTGTGTGTGTGTGTGTGTGTGTTAGTTACCAGGGATTGAACCAGGGGTGCTTAACTACTGAAACACATCCCTAGCCCTTTTTATTTTATTTTATTTTATTTTTTAAATTCTGAGACAGGGTCTCACTAAGTTGCTTAGAGCTTGCTAAGTTGCTGAGGCTGGCTTTGAACTGATGATATCCAAGATATCAGTCTCATATGTGGGCTTCTGAAACTTTTCACTGACCAGCAATAAACTAAGTTTCCCTGTCACAGGAAAAGAGATGTTTCCAGAGACAGGTCTGAGGAGCTCCCAGGGAGAGGGGAAATTCAACTCAGGAACAGCGGGATTCTTAACATTCATGATGAAAAAGAATTTCAGTATGAGCCAGACAGAGGCGTAGACAGAAGTTTATTTAGGAAGGTAGATACACATTCAAGGGAGAATGTGAACGGTCTCAAGAGTGAGAAGCAGCCAGGCTTGGTGGTACACACCTGTAATCCCAGTGGCTCTGATGGTGAGTTCAAAGTCAGCCTCAGCAAGTTAACAAGGCCCTAAGCAACTCAGCAAGACCCTGTCTCTAAATATAATATTTAAAAAAAGGAAGGGGCTGGGGAAGTGGCTCAGTGATTAAGCATCCCTGGGTTCAATCCCTGGTTCAAAAAAAAAAAAAAAAAAAAGAACAGTGAGAAGCAGCCCTGACTTGGACTGGGGGTCCAATATTTATAGAAGGGCTGTATGAGGGGCAGGTGGATCCAGGATGGAGCAGCCCAATTTTATGGCAGTTTTTCCTGCACTTGCATATTTCCCTCATTTCACAAGGTCATGGGCCAAGGGCATGTTGCTCAAGATTTACAACTATGCTTTGTGCATCTTAATGGCTTGTGGGCATTGCCTTAAAGATTCAGTATTTCTCTATATATATTATCCTAAATCCCTATCTCACCTTGACTATCTACACAGGTTTGATTAATTTGCTAGAGTATTTTACAAAACAAGATACTTTATTATATATACTTGTTTAAAATAAAGGATACATTTATATGTATTTATGCACATATGCGTATGTATATATGCATGCATGTATGTTTTATATATATATATATTTTTTTTTTTTTTTGAGATGGGGTTTTGCTATGTTGCCCATACTGGTCTTGAACTCCTGGATCAAATGATCTTCCTGCCTCAGCCTGTCAAGTAGCTGGGACTATAGGTGTGCACCAGCATACCCAGCTATATTTTAAAGGATACCATCAACAAAATTTCACAAAGAAACAATTTAAGACAAAAAAGGAAGACTTATTTAAAAAAATAATAATTTGCAAACCAGAGTGAAGTTGTCTTCAGTACGAAAATGTGCTCCCAAGAAACAAAGATAGGGGCTGGCTTATACAGAGAATGTTCCAGCCCAGGTTCCCACTCTGGTCCTCTATGAAAATGAGGTATCCAAGCCAGGAAGCCCTTACTCCTGATTGGTTGATATTTAAATTTGAATGCAAAGGCTGGGGATGTGGCTCAGTGGTGGAGCACTCACCTACCATGCACCAGGACCTGAGTCCGATACCCATTACCACAAAATAGAAAAATAGTAAAGAGGACTGAGATTGTAGCTTGTTGAGAGCCACAGCCTAAGGGGCCCCAGCAAACTTCCAGCTGCCAGCAAACTTCCAGCTGCCGGCTGATGATTGGCTCACAGCGGCCCCAGCAACATCTAGCTGATTGGCTCCTCGGCCCCAGCAACATCTAGCTGATTGGCTCCTCTGCGGTGATGCTCATTGGGCTGTTTCCCTGCCCTTTCAGACCACGGAGCTGCTCATTGGGGGACTTTTTTGGCTCCGCCCACGTGACCCAGCCAATCGGCCTCAAGAGCAGGAGGATTGTGGGAGGTGGAGAGAAGCTTGTGTGGGAGAGAGAGGCTTGTGGAAAGCCGGTGGTGGCAGTTGAGGCTCTGAGGGTTTTTCCTGAGAGGCTGTTTTGTTTGGCGTGTGTGGTTCTAAAAATAAAGTTGGTTTCTTTTGACAAGTGGCTCCTGATTGTGCCCAGCCAGACTGCGGCATTTGGTGGCTCGCACGGGGAGTGACTGAGGGTAAGTGAACTGCTCGCCCCTGAGGGCAGGGCAAGAGGATGGGTAGCCATTTTAAGATTCTTCTTTTGTTATTTTGTTTCACTTTTGTTTTAAGTTGCCTGTCCCTGGAGATGTGTAAGATGGAAGAAAAACCGCTCACATCTGAGGAACAGATAGGGAGAAAGGACGGATGGACATTTCAGGAGGCTATTATAATGATTTTGTGTTGTTTCAATTTTGTTTCACTCTGTTTCAGTTTTGTTAGGCGTTATCTTGTTGGGTTGTATTATAGTAGAAATACGGGATCAGAAATTAGTAAAAAACAAACTGAAAGAGTGTTAAGTAAATTGTTAGAGGAAGGAGGCATCTCAGTAAAATCAAGAACAATCAGGGCATACGTTGATACAATACAAAAATGTAGCCCATGGCTTTTTAAGGAGGAGTTGTTAAATATATCACAATGGAACCATCATGGTGAAGATTTAAAAAGAATAGAAAAGAAAAGCCCAGGGACTCTGCCAGTTGGCACATTGCCATTGTGGACGTTCATATCTTGTTTGCTTAGTCCAAAGCCTTCAGTTCAGACAATGGTAGAGGAAGAAGAAGACATAATGATTCAAGTAAAAGAGAAGGTCTCTCAAGTTAGTCAGACAGAGGAAAAGATTCAAGTAAAAGAGAAGGCCTCTCAAGCTAGTCAGACAGAGAAAGAAAGTGTAAAACAGAAAAAGCCATCAGGGGGAAAGTTACAACAGGAGACTGCTACTAACACCTTTCTATCACCAGAGGACGTAAGTGTCCAACTAACAAGGCCACCTCCATATGCTGGGAGGTCCCCAACCCCCGCAGTTGATAGTTGGGATCCTGAGACAAGATCTCAAATATTAACATGCCCTGTATTTGAGGCAGGAGGGCAGCGATTTTACCAAGTTTTAAATTTCAAAACAGTGAAGCAGCTAAAAGAGGCTGTAACAACCTATGGTCCTCAAGCACCCTTCACTGTAAGCATGGTCGAATCCATTAACAACTTGAACATGACGCCAGCAGATTGGGCTAATATGTGTAAAGCTGTGCTAAATGGAGGACAATACCTGTTATGGAAGGTTGCCAATGAGGAATTTTGCAAGGAGACGGCTAGGCGAAATGCAGCAGCTGGTTATCCTCAGAGAAATCTAGATATGTTGTTAGGAAAGGGACCTTATGAGGATCAGCAGCAACAAATTGCATATGATCCTGG